>NC_060250.1:12560129-12865526 GCF_921293095.1 Ischnura elegans | reverse complement strand
TCAAACAGTCCACGCTTCATAGTTCTTTTTCCGATTACTCATATTTTAGGAAACATCCGAAAGTCTCTCTCCACGATATAAGTGAAACTATTTGGAAGACAAATTCACATTTGATATATGTACCTCGAATATCTTCCGTTTCATTACATATTCCACTCCATTTCGCTCTAGATAAAGGAAAATTCTACAGATCACAGGACAAATTATAATTAATTTTAATTATATATATAATATATAATTTAAAATTTTAAAAAACCAATTTAAAAGTTCCCGTCCAAGTTTTGCCAACATTGTACATCTACATAATACCCTGCGAGCCACCTCTAGGGTGTTTGGCAGGGGGTGATCAATCACCAGCATGCAGCATGCATTTGGACTCCCACATGCACACCACACCGTCCAAAAAACGTCCCGTATAATAACAAACTATACTACTATATGCTATTAGAAATAATAATTGAATTAAGAAACATGCATTAAGTTTTACATAGGTTAGTAGGCTACACTACAAGTCATGCAATCTATTTACGAGTTCTATTGCTGCCGTTATAATCTCTTATTGATCGTGGAAAAAATGACATTCGGAATCTGTCTGTTCTGTAATGTAATCAAAACTTGATTGCATTGTTAACATTACATTAAATTTAACACGCATTAGGCTAGGAGCCGCTTGAGATTCGGAGGGTACGTGCAAAGCTTCGATTGCTTGAGCAATCGAGAATAGATATATTTAAGGGAACTCGTAGAAGATCATTTTGGAACCTCACAATATTTCTAGGCTCAATAGAAATGATACATTAGAGAGATATTTAACCGAACGGATAGGTGTAAGTAATTCGTTTATTCCACCAACGATAACGGACTTAAATAAATGCCAGGTAGGACTCATTACTCACGTCTCCTTTTTTATACTTTTTCATTTTTTTTGCAAACGGCTGGATTCCAAATAGCCACACGCTTATTGAGCAGGCTAGCAAAATGGCTTATAGATGTAGGCGAATATCGTATGAATACAATAGCTACACATTATTCAACATCGTACGAAATGAAAACGATCGTTAAAGGTACAGTGCCCGGCGTGATACAGTGGAAATCTTTGATATTCAGCTTAGTAAAACCACTTGTCTGTTTCCACCCACTATTATTAAACCGACCATGGTTTCGGCAACTTGTGCCATTATCAAGGTTTACCATTACCTTGATAATGGCACAAGTTGCCGAAACCATGGTCGGTTTAAATAAAAGTGTGTGGAAACAGACAAGTGGTTTTACTAAGCTGAAGATCATTAAAGGAGCTAAAAAGTTTGCTATTACGGAAGATCTTGGTCCACCATGGAAACATATCGTTCGCCAATCTCAAGAATTCCAGGCAAGGATGAGATCCTTGCATAGAACAAAAACGTTCCCCAATGCCCTGATGTGAGGACAAGGGTTCAATCCCCACAATAGTGTGAGGACGAGGGCCCACGAGTCGCCAGGACCGTATTTGTACCTGCGGGCGCGCGCCAGGACGCAGAAGCAGGCAGGCATTACACGTATTGGGCGTTTCACGACATGCCATGCACACAGCAGGGTAAGAACAAGGGCGTACGCAATATCACTGATGACGGAACTGTGTCCATAGAGACGGATTGGCGCCGAGGGATTGTCATGAAACCGGAAGCGGACCCAGTGAATGGAGGAGAGCTCATCGAGGTCCCTTGTCTCACACGGCTGGCGGCCATGTTCCGACCACCCGCGTCCGAATCAGAGCATTGAAATATTGATGGACGAAAGGGATGGAGCTCGCTCACTCGATGTATCCGAATCCGTGGGCTCGTTCGATTGATTGCACCGCTACAACGACGAGGGAATCTCTATCGCCTCAGGCTCAACTTATTGTTAGTGGAAGTTCGTTTTAACCAAGGAGGTTGTGAACATCTGGAGGCGCTGTTTCCGAGTTTTTATCGTGGTCAAAGTTCCACCATCTTAGTTTGGACATAGTCTCCGACTCATATTTTGAGGTGGCTAAGTTTTGTTCTGAAAATGAACCACATTAAGCAAAAATGCTACCATTATCATTAGTAATTCGGCGGCGATTGTCATCGGATTTTTCCCATCATTCTCGATACCTCTATTTATGTATACACTCTGTGTCTGTTAGCAGCTTCACTGGTGGGGATATCCTTGAAATTATACTTTTGCACTGTAATTTTTAGATTTCCGTTGGCTATAATAAAATTAGATACCAATATAAGTGCAGTAGATAACTAGTATACACTCGTAAAAGTTTTTTTTTTCATCTGAGCTGGTTGTAGAACGTAACCATGATGATTGATAATAATTTTTCCCTGGGAAAAGATTTTTGAGTCATAAATTCGCGAAGCCTACCAATGAAGTAAGAAAAAAGTCTTAAATTGTGCGTTCCATAAGTTATTTTAGTGTGTTAACGAGTTATGACCAAAAATTTCACCAAAAGGTAAGCATTGGCTCTAATGGGATTGTCAATGCTTTGGTGGAAGTGGGCGTGGCTTGTGCTACCCAAGCACCCCCATTCTGGCCACACTTCGCTCCACGCTCGAAACCAGTGGTAACCCCCTCCAGATATTTAAAACCTCCTTGATTTTAACGTTAATGAAATGATAAACTTTGTTGTATTCCACTAATTTAAGGTACGAATGGTTTCAAAGCAGCAGCGTCGTTCGCTCAATGCAAGTTGAAAGTACAATATTTGAACGTTTCATGACTTTCAAATGGGTGACTGAACTAATTTCCGATGTAAAGGAGGTTAACTTACAAAAATTCAGGTGGTAGATAGGTCTTTCAGAGGAGGAAATTCGTATCTGATGACGACGCCGCTGCGTCGAATGTAATCGTACCTTAAAATTAATCGGTGGAATGCAACAAAGATTTTCATTTGGTTATGGTTATGACAAGGGGATTTCATGCATCGCTCCTTCTCGACCGATCGTATTCTGTCATTTTAAGTGACTCACTACTCAATTAAAAACTTACTTTAATGCCATTAAATTTTAATGTTTTCAGAGTTCTATTTTAGTGGTGGTTTCAGAATAAATAAACCTTTGTAAATTAGGTATACAGTGATCAATTTTTTCGCGAACCACTTTTAAATACCACATATTGAAAATGGTGAAAATTTCAATAAAAATAGGACCCTGAGCAGTTAACGAGTTTTTAAAATGAACTCTACAGACAAGCTTTTTGATCGTTCTCATATAATATTTCTTGAATAGGGAAATAAATATTGACATGCTAACATTTGCGTGCCTTTCAAATTTGAACCAAAATTACGTCTAACAAAATAACCTGGCAAAACAAACCAAATTCAAGACACAGCACATATTGAGTAGGGTAGTTGCGTATGTATGGGGAGGGAGGTGAGGGGGAAAGCTACCCCCTTTAAAACCGTAAAAATAAAAATAAGATATTCACAAAATAGCAGATGTACTTGCTTGAAAAATACAGTCATTAAATATTTTTATCATAATTTGGGTATTCTAATCAATCAAATATTAAATTTAGCAATGTTTTTTTTTTCTAAAATACATAGACGCTGAGGAAGGAGGACGAGAAGGAACTAGAAGCGCGTTCAATGTGTCGGACATGGTGGGAGAGGAAGGAGAGGCAGCTTCTGGATGAGATGCGGAGGAGACAGGAGGTATGGATGGAGCGAGTACTGAGTAAGGAGGGAATGCTAAAAACAGTGTTTGAGAGTAGAATGTAAAAGTAAACGAGGGAGGAGAAGGAAGAGATGAGGACTTTTAGATATAATGAAAGGAAGGTCACATTGCGTCCTTGAGAGCAATGTCCACGATGAGAGGTAATGCGGCCGAGTAATTCTCAAATGTGCCATGAATACTCACCTAAATACGTAGAATACTTCAGTAACATTCATGCTATTAACAAAATTCCCGAAATATTACCCGGTGTGGTGCACTATACAATCTCATCAATCCAGGCGCTTAGTTCAAATTAAATTCCGTACATGTGATCACAGCTTAATAACCTCCTGACAGATTCCTCGTGGGATGTGTTAGAGGCTCATCACTCATTAGGTTCCGTCTTTACTACTCAGCAATTAGATGTAAGTACAGTGTTTACAGAATTTAAAAAGATACCTTTCGAAAACTACTTAAAAATATAACATTTTGAAAATGATGAAACTTTCTAAATAAGTAAAACCAACCTAAGCAGGCAATTACTCATAAAATGAACTCTATAGATAATCTCTATGGTCACTCTTTTCACTCATTACATAATAGTGCTTGAAGAGGAGATAAATATTGACATGCTTACATAAACGGACGTAATTCCTTTATTTGCCAAGCATTTTAATTCCTCCATCAAAATTTTCCGTGTGCGCCTAAATAACGAGTTATGTAGAGGTACTTGTTCGCTCAATGAAAGTTGGGAGAACAATATTTGAACTTTTATTGAATTTCAAATTCAAATTGATAACTTGGCAAATTTTCTATTGTAAAGCAGGCTTAATTAAAAAATGCAAATGAACTGGGACAATATATTCTCCATATATATTTGTTTAATTATGCCATACCGTAGCATAGATACGAAAATTACGAGTTTTTTTGCAGCAATTGCGACATAAATTACATGCTATGATGAAAATGGTAAAATATTTAATTAAGATATGCATTAAAATTTGTTCCACTATAGACTGAACGTTGGGCGCGCTGCACATTTTTCGGGTAGGCACTCCATTTCACAACGAGAACAGCCTAGCATAATTCAACAAAAATAGGATAAACCATTCAGTATTAATGCCCTGGAAATTACCACGTGACTCTGTATCCGAGTCGGAGTATGCATACGTAGTTGTTTTCGATTTACGTAGTTCCCATAGCTTTGAGGAGAGTATCCGATCAATCAATCAATCGTGGAGCATCAAGTGAATCCTAATGAAAACAAGTTGGAGCTAAAAATACTTTGATTTTTCGGCCGTGACGCGATAGAAAGAGAGGAGTTGGAAAACCAATCAGTCGCGATGGAGCACTATCGCGTCCGTCTCCAACAGTGCCAGCCATTTCCGATAGAGGGAAACTCAAAAGGCCTTGCTTGCGGACGCACAACTTGGATTACTTTTGAACTCAGTCTGCAATGACCATTGACGACCTTCCTTCGTTTCCCGTCTGTTTCTACGTGGGACACGGGACTGAACATTCCTATACCCGCTGTGCTCAAACTTATCCGCTTTATTGAAGTCTTTGCAACAATCATCCGTTAGATGGAAGGACATGCTGTAGCCCTTGGAAATCATTGCAAGCATAGGGAGTTGAACAGGAAAAAACATATTTTCCAATTAATTTTACATTTTCCTGGGCCAAACGAATACATACTTCTTAAGCATTGCCTTGCTACTGCAGCAATTTCAACAGCTACGTCAAACCTAAGTTATTTTACACCTTCCGTTTCCAAGGTGGACATTTTTAACACTCTAACGCATTCTTCTCAGTTTATGCGCTCAAACAAAGTATTATTACCGAGTTGTTACAAGTGGATGTTGAAAAAGCGAAATTTTACTTTAATATTGGTGAATATAACTAACTTTTACAGTACAATTGTCAGTTTCCAATCCTTAGAGAAAGCCTGAATCACAAGATCATTTTTTGCGTCCCTCAAGAATGGTTGTTCTAGTAATTGGTTTTCAGGAACCAAAATATTTTAAGTAGACCAAGAAAGCTTGACCCATTATTTTCCGTATCACACGCCCATTCCCACCATCCCTTATTCCATCGCAACACCGTCCCTCTCCTCATTTAAAACTGTCATTCAATTAAAAGCCAAGCATGTCGTCACAATTGCTGTTAGCGTCCGTGCGTTCTGGTTGGCTGAAAGGTGCCTTCGATGGCATCAGCGACGGAAAAAAGGATGGATCCCTGATCCCTGGAGCCATCACGGACCGCGTGAGAGTGATTTTTCCGTCATGGGCGGGAGACATTTACCAGGATACAACGACGCATTCTTGTTCTTAATTTCATATTTTCCAATGAGGTTTTTCCAATTTTTCTAGGGCCCACTCTCGCGGCCAAAATTATAATATATTTGTAAGTCACTGATATATTCACTAATAATAAAGTGTTCGCGTGATTCTGGCTTAATAATGATCGCTAATTATCGTAACTTAACGACGGAAATGAGAAATTATTAAAACTTAGGTCATCCCCAAATTAAACTGTAATGCTTGAGAACTGCTTCGATCCGTAATGCTGGTTTGAGTGAGCCTAATTTCTAGAATACCTTCTTGTTCACGAGAGATTTCTTTACGCCCAGACCATAATCCTTTTCCGCCATCATCCGGAAGGGACGGAGAGAGTGATGGTGAGATTGAGGCTGTGGAGGAAGAGGGGTAAGGTGGGGAGGAATGCGACGCGGGGTCGGCCCAAGAGCAAAGGGAGCGCAGTGAATGCATTGACGTGCAGCGTGGCGGTCGACTCGAAAGAGTATTATAATGCGCGCGAGGGAAGGACGATATCAAAGGAGGCAACTTCTCCAGACTCTCTCCCATATAGTCGGTGGGACCAGGCAGTTGACGTCAGGCACCCACCGCGGCGGTGCACCATGGGAACGCACAGTGTGTGTGGGTGCGGCCTTTTGTCAGAGGGCCTCCCTCTAAAAGTTTGAGTCCCCGGAGTGCAGGGGGTGGAGGAAAAAGGAAGAGGGTGTTTCTAATCTCGTCTGCGACGGAGGGAGAGGCGGAGAGGTTGTGGGAACGTGGGTCTCTTCAGCCATTGTAGCAAAGTGGTCCGTCTCCCTCCTCTTGTTGAGACTGTGTGTGCTGCTCTGTGCTGCTGCTGCTGCATGCGGTGCATGCACCACTCCTCTCTCTCTCTCTCTGTATCTCTTCCACCAATTCGATCGCTCACTCTCTCTCTACGCGAGTCGGGGGGCGTCGTTTGATGTCGGGGCACGGCTGTGAGTCACTTTGGCGCGGGGTTGCCGGAAATGCAGGCAATGCGCGGGGGGAGTGGGGGAGGGAGGAGAGAGAGCGGGAGAGGAAAAAGCCGTCACACACACGAGAGAGAGAGAGAGCGGCGTCTCGTCAATGGAGATGACTTTCGGACGGCGGGACGCGCGGCTGCTGCCTTTTATTAGGATCACAAGGGCTGCTTCGGCGACAACACACGCTGGAGAACACCACCACCACCAACAGCAGTAGACACAATGCTCGATGGAGCACCACACACACGCAGTGATTGAAGTAATTCCAACCCGATTTCAATCCTGACGAGAAAAACTTCAGAGAGAGCAGTATGGCATTTTGGTAATGTTAACCTTGGCCACGGAAATGGATCTTTAAACGCACGCTTTCATTGATAAGTAGGTACATTATTTTGTCAAAAGACATCGATTATAGAAAATTAATTACGGTCATTAAGGCGAAAGTGAGAAAATATAGGTGTAGCATGGAATAAAGTTCCATATGTTTTCAACTGTGCTCGGCGAGAGGTTTTGGAACATATTGCAATGATAAATGAAAATGAAAAACTTTGTGTATGTCCACAGAGGACGTTTCAGCGAATCACTTTCGCCATCATCAGGTACAAATTTGTACCGGATGATGTCGAAAGTGATCAGCTGAAACGCGTCGTACGATAATAAATACTGTGGACATACACGAAGTTCCATATTTAACACGGAACATTCTAAATCGCACGAGTTTAATGCTGGGTTCATAATGACATTGAAAGAAATTTAGTGATAACGTGTATAAGCCCAACAGTAGCAATTACCTGATTTATGATCGAGAGATGGAGCAAAACTTCAAAGAGCTTCATTTCTAGTCAGGAAAAGTATGCTTCGCTATATTTCATTTTTCATGCACTGAATCCCAATATCGGTTTTAATCGTGATATTTTTATAAAATACTTTGAAGTGAATACTTCGATACCGAGGCTACAGAAATTCAAAGTTGAATACACGAATTTAATAATTAATGATATTAACAAAACAAATAGCTACTGCTTTTTTGAATGCAATAGCCGTACCGAAGGGGTATTCTCCTTCCGAAATGTAAGAGTTAAAAAGTTAAAAACGACATACATATAGCCAATATCTTTTCAAGACCAAATGGAAAACATTTACCAGGACACAACGACACATT
The DNA here is from genome assembly GCF_921293095.1 of Ischnura elegans. Classification (NCBI taxonomy): domain Eukaryota; kingdom Metazoa; phylum Arthropoda; class Insecta; order Odonata; family Coenagrionidae; genus Ischnura; species Ischnura elegans. The sequence goes on along the minus strand of NC_060250.1, from coordinate 12,857,407 downwards.
CTTGTTCATAAATGCATATTTTCCCATGAGTTAACATTTTTCTAGGGCCCACTCTCATGGCCAAAATTATATAACATTTGTAAGTCACTAATATATTCACTAACAATAAAATGGTCGAAACCGTGAAAAATATTCAATAGAAATAAAATGGTTTTAGAGCTTCAATAAAAAAGGCGTGAAATGAAACGAAGTGAAATTCGATCATCATACCCACATTCCTCCAATCAACTTTTCGATTTCTATTTCAATGGCACACAAAAGAAAACACAATCCAGGTTTAGCCAAACGCACAAGTTTCATAGTTACTGCATTTTAAATAATGTTTTGCATGACTAGAAAATAAAGGAGACATCAGTCATCCCCTGCCACACACCCTAGAGGCGGCTCGAAGGGCACTATGTAAATGTAAATGAACTCCATCAGAAAATTAAAGTTATCTACTAAATAAAATTCGAATATCTAAGCGTGATGTAATGGCATATTTTTATGTTGAAATAAACACTTTTAAAGAGGGTAGGGGTTCCTCTGCCTCTAATTTTAATATCCTCTCTATTCCCTTCAATTTCTTTTTCAGATTTTGCCATATTTTGCCAAATTGTATGCACTATACACTACTTGTACCTTGGAGATGATGTAGTAAAATTGTAACATAGGTCGTAATTTATTTTATAATTGTGGAAAATTGCAAGTGTTTATTTCCATATCGCTACTGGATCACTCCCAAAATTATGCCTTTAAATGATGAGCGGGAATATTTTAGGAATTGACGGGAAGTTCAATGTCGTTCCCAAAACGCATCCCGTCACGTACAGTGGGACTAATGAGCATTGATACCACACCCGCAGACTCGAGAGGGAGTTTCGCCGTGGACTAGAACACTCTGCTGCCTGCTTCTTCCATCCCATTAGATGCGTCTGCCGAGCGAAAGAATCTTTTCTACCCCATTTCCTCATCCTTACACAAGATTTCGACAAATGCGTCCCTCCCCACAAAGAATCCGTTCGGAGGAAGAACGACTCGAGCGGAACATTTTTCGGGGAGCGGAGAACTCGACCAACAATTTTAACTCTCGGCGCGACTCTTTTTTATCCTATTCTATTTCATCGCTCCAAAAAAGCAGCCTTCGATCCGTCCTCACCAATCCGCTCGCTCCCAAAATGTCTTAATGGATCTCCTTCCCCTCATTTTTTTCTCTAATCGCGGCGACACGACGCGAGAAAGCAAAAAAAATCAGAACGACATTTCATGGAGAGAGAAAAAGAGCGGGTGGTCTTTTTTTTATCCGCCCACTGGCTCCCCCTCCCGCATGACTGTGTTTTTCCCACGGCAACGTGCGCCTCGCCTCCATCTTTGATCTCCTTTGTGATTGGCGCATTCTTCCCGCGAAGCACACAGAGCCATCTTTGGGTGATGCGAGCTCAAAAAGACGATCAAGGGGTAGGAAAATTACACCGACGCGCATTATCATAATTACTGCGGAGGTATCGAGAAACAAAAGATAAAGCAAAAAAAAACAACTCGTATGCCGATGCGATCCCGGTATAACGATCAAAAGGACACGTTTTTCGAAAACTTCTCCCCTTTTGTAATCACATCACAGCTTCCATGAAATTGACTACCGCTCCTCCAAAAACTACCTTCAACTGTTTCCATTAAACGAAAATCGTAACTCCATGTACCGATATTAAAGGAGTGGGAAAAAACGACGTGAATTCCTGCGAGAATTTAATTAATTATTTTTTGTCATAAATTCAGTACATTGGCACACTCAGAGAAGATTAAATGGATTCACTTTAATGAAATCAATAATCTTTCCATTTTATAATTTTTTCCATACATTTTAGTCACAACTTGGAGCATGGCTCCTCCAAACAAAGTTATTTTCGGGGCTTATTCTACTGGTGAATATCCCAATCTGACATCACCGGAATCAGTAATTCATTAAATGATGGTTTTATTTTTCATTTCTGCAGTGATTTCTTCCCAAAACACAAGAATAAAATTCATTATAAACGACATACACCCATCCGCTAGCTTTTGAAGATCAAAATGGAAAGATTCGCTGGGACACATCGACAAATTCCTCTTCCTATACGCAAATTTTCACACTAATTTCACCATTTTTCAAGGGTAAAATGGCTGTTCAATTTCTTTCTCTAGCAATGTCTCCTTTTCTACAAACTTTGGAAATTCATTTTTTTTACCCAATCCATCCTCCTTTTCACTGCTCTAGAGAAGTTTTTCCTTCAACGACAAAGCCATACTACTTTTTCTTCAATTTAAAGTATGAAGTCGTACTTAAACAAAGAATTTCAGAATTACTACTCGATATATGTAATGCTTCGACTGAGCCTCATGAAAAATAATCGATCTACAGGAGAGTGCATGAGCAGGTAAGTGCAAACACCACCAAGCACGAGAAACCTGTACGAGCAATGAATTTAGTGAGAAGTTCTAAAGGCAAAGGCGATAAGTTAATGCTTGAAATAAGTTTAAGCACAGAAAGACTCATGAAATTCGTTATCTTAATTTGCTATTTCATTTCTGTCCTGACAAATTAGATTATCCCTGAGAAATTCTTCTTGAATATTCATAATGGTCAAATATATTCTGTACCACGTTTTTTGACATATATTAACATGGACAAAATAAGTATTTTGATTATGCTGAAAAATTTCCAGCATAACCATCTTGCTCTAGCGAGGGAGGAAACGTAAGGCATCCAGACACGTAAACTTTTAACGCCGAGCCACGCTTGAGATTTGCTCACTTATGCAGGGATGATGCACTTTCCACGACGTCTTCCTCCGTCGGAGTGCCTCCGCGTGCGACCAACTACGATTGAAACACATTTAATCTGACCACAATGTCTTGTCCGCGTGAAAAAGTTGTTACGAGTCGTATGCAACCATGGATTGCCTCCCTATCGCGGGAGAATGCCACTACACCGAGATTCGACCCACGTTGCCAGGACGACGAACCCGTAAGTTAGGCTAGATCCAACTCAATACGAAAAAAAATCTCACGGTTTTCATTCGTCGTTTGTCACACCCGGATGAACTCCGGACGGGGGAAGTCGTCGCGGAACGTGGATCTTCCCTGTTTATTAAGTGGGCAAATCTGCAGCGTGGCTCGCAGTGTTTAAAGTTTCCCGAGGCGGGATTTCCTCCCTCGCCAGCGCAAGTTTCGGCGGTCGCTCAGACGACGGCGGAAATATGTCGCGAGGGCGACGAAGGATCTGTGCGGGGAAAACTTCATTCCCTTTTGCCCCCCCCCCTCTCTCACACACACCCGCGTCAACCACTCGTCGTCATAGCAGCGGTGGCCGTGGATGGAGAGAGGGAGGGTGGGAGAAGGCCCCTTTGTACTCGTGACTAGACAAGGGTAACGCGCTCCCTCGTGAATGTAACTGCAGCTACACTAGCCGTGTATATGCAAGGGGAGGGCTGAGGGAACTCGACTTTTGCCAGACGCTTCTTACAGACATTTGGGACTGCGACACAAGTATCCCAAATACATTTACACTGTCTCATCAAATCATTCTCCTTTGAGCCAATCCTATGTTTAAAACCTCCTTCAAATCTTTGGTGGACTCGAATTTTTTTAATTGAGGGATAAAGAGGTAAAAAATACGAAAATATACTGAATTCCGTATTATTTTGAACTCGGCCAGAAAAAAAAAGAAAATAAAAATATATAAAATGTCAGTTTGGTATTAAAAAATTATGAAAAGATATCAAAATGAGAAACTGAATATGTTATAATAAATTGTCATTTTATAAAAGATATTATTGAACTGAATTGCATTAAAGTGTGACCCATAGTATATTTAATATGTATTTTTGACAGTTATGATATAAATACTTAGTAAAATTGACCAATGTGAAATTTCATTCGCTTCAAGAATAACCTATAAAGGATTACTCAAATTTAATTTGAAATGGAACATTGAGTAGGCTCCATGCCATTATTGCACATCACACATACTTCGCATAATAAAAATTTTGCATTTTGGGCCGATTGCACATGGCAACAATTTCCTTTGTTATGTTTCACTCATTTGGGGCTAAAAATTAACCGAAAGAAACAAAAACAATGCGATTACCAATGTTTTTCCCGATAATATAATTTACTGCAAGATTATTAGGCATAGTCAATCGTTTCCTAAGGATATTTTTTAATTTATCACTTTGACATCAATTGACATTAACCGATCAAATTGTGATTTAAAAAAATACATTTTATCCGAGGCATGAAGTCAATTTCTAATTCAAGAAAAATGCTCGCCTTCAAAACGGTAAACAAGAGAAAAAATACGAAGTGCTATAAAGTTGACTGCCATAAAAAAGGATGAATTAAGCTTTCACCTCTACAATGTGACGGTTCCTCCTAAACCTAGAATAATTTCATAAGGTCGTTCATTTTTTTACCGCCAAACAATTTTTAGCCAACTATTTTTTATATGTACAAGAGAGTTTTAACGGTAGATTTTTACGGTGTTTGACAATGAGTGAAATAAATTCTTTAGAAATATTAATCAAAGTTGACGGAAAAAACATAAACAGTCGACGACTTTCATTTGAGCTCTCCATTCATTTTTTACCAACTTTCAAGATAGTACAAAGCAAGGATGCTTTGATTAAAGCCATTTGCACTCGAATTTAAAGAATGATGGTAAAATTAGGATCTATAAATTCAATATGAAAGCATGCGAGAAGCGTTGATTACCTAGGGACTAAGGAGCAGCCTTCACTCTGAGAATGTGTTAATCCTGAGGAATTTGAAGTAGCATACGCGAATTTTCCCTCTCCAAAGGTTTAAGACACCCACGAAGTCGCTGATTTCCTCTTTCCGCCCTCACACACTCCTTAAAAGAGGACGACGAAAAGCACTGCCGACGAGGGGGGAGGGTGGAATAATAATCATCACCCGAGCAAAGCAACGCGGCAGCCTCTAGCGAGCCGTGCAATACGAGCTGTGTCGTTCATGAGTGAATCGTTCATTTTGAACGGTCCATTGCAATGAACCGAATGAATTGAATCACAGAATTCTTTCTAAATGGAGCATAATGGTTTATAGAGGTTCATGCTGTTTGTAAAGGTTCGTGTGTTTCGTGGTGATCATGCGGTTCATGATGAATCGCTGCATGAAGGGAAATGAAATCACTTCGAAAAGAATTTGGCCCAATGTAATATACCACTTTATGGATTCTGGGTCTAACACGGCGATAGTCAACGAATGATAAGGAATTTATCAATAAAATTTGGAGAATTTCTAAGATTATATAACATAATGAAGAATAAAAAATTATGTTTTTGTAAAATTTTGGCATTAGTCTTCTTCTTCGGTTACGATCCCAGGATTGGTCTGCAATAATCTTCCACTTTGTTCGTTCTACTTCATGCGCGGATTAATTCTCCAAAGTCCAAATATGAAGTAGCAATACTAATGCGCCCATACAACAAACTCTAGAGTAATTATTCCTCTTAAAGTTCTATCGATTATGTTAAATAAGCCTTGATATGTAGATTCTGTACCCTCATATGTCTATTTTTCTGTATCCCTGAAAACTGAATTGATCAAATTCTAAAAAGTTGAAAAAGAATGATTTTTTTCAACCAAACTGACGATCTACTTTCGATGTTTTAATGGATATATATGAAGCACAAGGTTGAGGAGGAAGATATACTGAAGTTAATGTGTCCGTTTGAATCGCGTTCACCAATGCGGGTGTCAAAGTGATAAATTAAGTAATATTATTTAATTAAATAATTAAATATTAATTTAAGAATGTGTGTTGTGCGATAATGGCATGGGAGCCTACTCAATACTCTAATTTTAGTTTACAGTAATCCTTTATAGTTTATTCTTGAAGCGAAGAATATTTCACATTGGTCAATTTTACTAACCACGGTTCATTGAGTCTATCCGGTTCATTTTGAACAGTTTGAAAAGAAAACGATTCATTGGCACGAACCAAATCGAATAACTCGGATCGTCTTGGTGAACGAAAAGCCCGCCTCTCAAGCGAGAAGCAATAGCGGCTAAGAAGAAGGAGAAGAGATTTTGGTCCAGAGACCAACCCCATTCGGAGCCGTGCCGCGGCGGTCGGAGGGAGAGGAGATGAAGGGAAAAGATAAGGAGACATCGGAGAGGATGAGGAGGAAGAAGAAGAAGGGAGGAGGATGAGGGGGAGGTGGTTAGGGTTTGGGTTGAGCCGAAGAGAGACAAAAAGGCCCGTTTGCCGTGTGCTCTCCATTGGAGATGCGATTAAGGCCGCCTAGTTTGGAATTCTATTACACCTAATGAATTTAGATTGCGCGCTCGTCGGAGCCTCCTTGCAAGTCGCCGCCGCACGGTCGGCGGGGAATATGGTTTCCAAGAGGGTGGGATGAGAGGGTTAAAAAAGGATGGGGGAGGGCGTAGAGGGGGATGGGGTGGCAAGGGAATTAGTTAGTTATCCCGCCGGATGGAACATTAATGACGGGTCCATCAACGCAGGGAGCAAGGCGGTGTTAATTCACGGCAGCGTTAAAGGAGTTGCTTTCACTCCAGCCTTCTGTTTGGGGACATAAAAATACACTACAATATACTTACACATACATGCACCATGGGAAAGAGAAGTTTCCTAACAAAATAAGAGGCGAAAGTTATGCTTTTGAAACATATGTGATTTCTCTATTGCTCGATGTTGCTCCAAGTCCACTCGTATGAATTAGTTACATGAGATACTGCAATATATCCACGGGGTAATCCTGTGTAAATGTTGCAATGCTTCATTTAACTAATTGTAAATATTGCGATTACTCATTTAACTAATGTTAATAACTTCCGCAACACCGTGCTGCATATCATACAAGACACTCGTAAGAAGATCGGAATTTGAACACCGTGATATCATGTACTCTTAACTGAAATTCCTGAGGTCCACCGCTTAAGGAAAACTTAGGGAAAAAAGTCAAACAATTTTTTTAAACTGCACCCTCCGTGCCTTATACTTTGAGTGAAAAGTGAAAAAATGTCCTCCTTGTTGCTACGACACCATGATACGTAGACAAATTCATTTAAAACCATCCGTGAAATGGTGGTAAGTGAATTGGAGTGAGTATTTTGGTGACAAAAATATTGCGTCATCTTTTTTGCGTTCTGTTCAGCCCATTAATTACATTCCACACTACTACCGTTCATATTCTTGCGCGTTATTTCCAGAATAATATACAACGAGAGAAGAAGCTGTAATTTCAGCGATAGTGATTGTGGTATTACTTCTCCTTTTAATTAGCTGAATTAGATTTCTTCCTTTTATTAGTTGCGAGAGTTTTTTGACCCAGGGCACTATGAATTAAGGCCTGGATAATCGGTAGCATTGGCAAGTACGAGTTAATGCGTGTGAATGAGTGAACACGGAAATGCACCGAGTAATCACCTATCTTGCACTAACCAATGGACGGGAAGTAGAACCTATTCTAATTTGGCTAATGCATTCCATGCATGTGCCGTTCCGGTTCCGCATCACACATCAGTGCGTACGAGTTAACTAGTCGTATAACCAGACCGTTAGCGCGTGCGGTATTCAGGCAAAACATTTCAAAATATGCATTAAACATTTATGCTCACGTTTTTCCATTTGGCCGCAAAAACTGGAGTGGAGTCCACGATGGAATTTTTATGTCAATATCATGTCGCTAACTAGTGCCGAATATAAAATCAAAATTTCTTGTTTACACAGAACATGAAATAATTTCCAGCATTCGCCGGATACTCTTACACGACTTGCTTTTGAATTTGAGATCCTTCCAATATGTCAGAAGGGAAAGTCCAGCTTTAGGTGAACTTCCTACCAGGTCTGCTCTTTTAAAAACACTTAATTTGCACGCAAAAATCTTTACGTTCAATTTTAACCTTTCGCCCGTATGAATTCCATGAGTATTTCTTCGCATGCATAAACATGCGCAGTAAAATACTTCCGCGGAACGCTCGTAAAGTCTCAGCACATGTGTTCGTGACTGCTCGGGGAAAAACGGAATGTAGGGCCTCCGCTATTCCATCCTCTCGCTCGCAGGCACTCTCCTTTTTTTTACTCCCCGAACGGATTTGAATAAAGTGTGCCCAGGAGCGATTCCAATTAGCTCCTCTCGAGAGAATGCAAGCGGGGAAATATTTTCACGGCGCGACGCCCTCCAAGCTCTTTAAAATACGACGCCATGGGAAACATTTCACGCATACGCTTTAGCACCTGAAAAATATTTCAAAAATATTGGCTGGATGTGATGATTATCGATGGAAAATTCAAAGAATGCGGCTCAGGGGAATTGCTAAAGTTTTTGAAAATATATCAACGTGAATGGCGTTCGACGATCGAAGGAAATTAATTACGTATGGTAACGTAGTGGGTTGGCTACTGATCGAGGGGTCCCGGGTTCGAGTTCCGGATAAAGCCTTCGGACACACCAATAATCGAAAAATCCTCGCATTGTAAGGGGGCCCAGGGAAAAGAAACTGGCCCCCCCTTAATGAGTGAAATTCACAAGACTTTGGCTTACTGCAGGATGAGCTCTACCCACACCTTTCAAAACTAACCTTCAAGTTGAATCACCCAATATATATGTTGCTAAAAATAATAATGAAAAGCCTTCATTGGGTGGAGATTATACGTGAGGATTTCCTTCTTCGATTTAACGCCTCGTCATTGAACGAATACATAATATTTACAGTGATTTGCAGATTCGATCTAAATTAAACATTAAAAATGCTAAATTCAGTCAAGGATGAAAACATTTATTCCATCTAAGTGCTTGGTAATATAGGGAATGATGGCCATGTATGGGATGGAAAAGATGACATTCTACTGAAATAGTGCAACAGAGTAATATCATGTGTAAAAATATCTGTACACATGTGTGAAAAACCGATGGTGTTTTAGAAACGATCAAATCGCTTTCGGAAAGACGGGGAAATACGGGCCAAGTCCTTGATAATTTAATGCTGTTACTTTGAATTCTATCTCTCTTTTTCTCCACAAAGAATCACCAATCGGCTAAGAATGGGGCTAGTTGAATTGATCATAACTTGCCGATTTCGCACCACTTGCTTGGCCTTACATGAGAATTGATAATTGCAGAATCTAAAATTTAATAACTGGCGACATTTTCCTCCCTCATCTATATATAATCCACGATGGAATATTTTATTTTCTGTCCGCATTCAAAATACAGTTTTCGACCGGCACCCATGAAAATGTCATCCCATATATCCCAACACAAAAGGAAAAATTGAGGAAATGGAATTTTCCTCGAATTATTCTGCGAATGATTTTTCGTGAAGGAAATTGTTCACAGACTCAAAACAACCAATCGGGCCTCGAGGCGACGAGAAACAGTGCCAACTCCGGGCTTTATGCTGAAATTATGGAGTTACCACCTGCTTTTACACCTAAGCAGATGTATTGATAAAACATAATTCAAAATTTAACTACGTTCTGCATTTATGTAGTTCGAGGGCAAATAAATAAATAGCTTTGACTAAAGTTTTCTTTTCACGTTAAACTTGATTTTGTCTTTACCTTTGGGCATTTATTATGAACAATGGTGACTCATTTTAACAGCTCACAAAATACTCTTCCCAAGCGAGCCTTTTCGGTCATCGTGCAAAAACTTACAACGCTAATTATGCATATGATATCAATATCAGAAATATTAAAACCATACTCAATGTGTTCATACCACATTCACGAGGCAATTTTAATGGAAAAAGGCGATTTCAACAGAGCTAGTTATTCGTTATTACTTTTAGAGCAGGAGAATAATATTAGTATAACGCCAAAATTTAAAAATTTATCCTGAAATATAATTGTATATTTGAAGAATATACAGTGTTTACTCTGGTATATGTAAAAAAAATTTAAAAGTAATTTGATAAATTTACAGGCACATAAGGAGAGAAAATTGCTTGATTTTTGCCGAAATTCAAGGCAAAAATCTCGAGAAGAGTACTAAAATGACAGCATCACGCCTTGGTAAATTCCATGGTTCGATTTAGGGAGAAATTAGCCAAAAAAGTCAAGAATAAAGCCGGAATATGGGTGTTAAATAATGTCATAAAATCTTCGCAACCAGCTATAATGATGCCCTAATGCTCTCTTCAGAAACCCCTACGGTTTGTAACTCATGATTACCTATGTTCATTCTAGATGCGTTTCTTCGGTATTTGATGAAAAGGAAATCACGAATTTTTTTTCCTTTTTAAAGTAATGCCCAAGTAATCTTCAAAACGATGCAACGGCGGGCCCCTTATTAAGTTAGGTTAGGGAGTCGTTTAAGGGTCACTCAGTATCAACACCTAGATAAGATATAATGTCACCACGCAGTGCCGTACTAAAAGTGTCCTCCATAAAACACTTAAGCATGGATCAGAGAGCCGTTGAAAAATCTCTGCCACCGCCGGGATTTGAACCCGAACCCACGGGGACGGAAGCCAACCATAAAACCACCACACCAACACAATCTCCCCACTCCTTTGAACATTGAAAGAAACTCAACTTAGCCTACAGGCTTGAATATTGATCAGTGGTCAATAACCAAAAGATTCCTTCCACTGATGACACCACCATTGCCGAAGAGTATCTATTTTTAGCCCTGTACACGTATCGCTGCTTCGTTCGCCATAAAAATAAACCCCTTTCCGGGAAGAGCGGGTTGCCGTCGTGCCAGGGACAAATACGCGCCACCGCCTCCTCTGAATTCATTCGCCACACATTCAATTGTCATGCTGACGGCGTCCACTCCACACATAATCACTTCCTCTTTGCCTCGACTCCCGAACAATGCTCGCCGCGAACAGAGAACGCTTACAAGAGAGGCCCTTTGAGCATTAAAAATGAAGCCAACTGAATTCAGAATAATATTTTTATATAATTTTCTCTACATCGTTAGATACATTATCATTTAACATTACTATAAAAAATTGAGTTTTTTTGGAGATAGCATGAAAGTAAAGCCAGTTAGTGCAATAACAATTCTCTATATTGAAAGAAAATTGTACACTTCACACTTATTTTAATGCTAACCGAGCCGGATTTTGGCAGCCCAATGCCATTTTCTAGGCTTTATGGCTCCTAAGATTTTTTTTATTTTATAGGTTTTATTTTCATTTTTTTCCTATTTTACCAGTAAAAAAATGGCACTGAGCTTTCCCGTTTCATTATGATGATCAAAAACTTCAACGGAGAATCGACACAGACTAATTTTTATATTCATGAAGTATTTCCCAGCAATTTTTTTAATGCTAGAATCATTTTTCATCGCTACACATATAGGTAATCATGAGTTACAAACCGTAGGGGTTTCTGAAGAGAGCATTAGGGCATAAAAGCGGTATCAACAGAAGCCTATTCGTTGATGAGGCAATCATAGTCATCTATTGCATTTGCTGTGTTTCCCGTAAGCGAACGTGTTAAATTATAAATCGCCAGTTACGGTGTAATCCGAGGCTTCCAAAGCATCCGTAAAATTAATATCTTTATCTGCCTATTTTCTCTTCGTGGATGATTATTGTTTTGACACGAAATTCAAAATATGAACCAATTACAATTAAAGATTCCTTGCTAAAAAGGAGTGGAAAAAGTATTGTCGTTTTGTTTTTGGAGAAAACATTGAGTTCTCGTAACCATGCTTACCTATGTACAGCAACATGTCCTCCCTGATCGATTCACTCATTCATCTTTCAGAGCCCATAGTGCGGAGGGTAGGGTCACGTAATGTTCATGTTACGTATACGCGCACTAATAAAGGATTTTAGCGAAAAAATAATTTTTGGGGAAGTCCTCATGCCTTAATTGTTAACATTATGTCTCCTAATAGAATATCATGTAATTCCGAGCAGGCCTTTTTCTTATTTGCGTTTTTCATTACTTCCACCCGAAATATTGAGTAAAAATAAAAATACGTCATTAGTTGAGGGAAGAAATATTTAAGTTAATAACTGGACCGAGAGTTCCTCTTACAATTAGTAAAATATCCAGCCATAAGGTACTAAAATATTTTACATAAGAATCGGCAACGTTCTTAGAGAAATGGACACATATATTTTATTTATAATCGTCGTGGAGGCAACTGGTTCCGTAAAGGAGGTTCCTCACGCTTTTCTGTCTTCTTATTGCTAATGTATTACACTTTATCATTCACTAAATTATATAATAAATTTCCAATTAAAATTAAAGACGATCAATTTTGTATATTTTTTCTTAGATTATTCTTAAATTTTATGAAATGGTTAATATTTTTCATAAACATAGGAAATGTGCTTTGTCAAGTTATTCTTTTCTTTTGTTGCCAGAGTAAAGTTGTACGCTAAAGAAATTTTGTTTGTTTCTTTAAGCTAAAATATTCTAAGATACATTGAAATGCCCTTACATCATTTTTGCCATGCATGTAAAAACCTGTTGGTATCCTAACAGCAAGCCTTTTGCCTAGTGGGAAATCTTAACTTCCAAAAATGTTTATAAATATTGTGTGAAACCAGTTGTTGCTATTTGGGAAGAATATATTATAATCATTATTATTTCGATTTGTAAATACGCTTCTGTAATAAGTAGCTAAGAGGCGTAGATTGCGATGGACAGGGCACATAATAAGAAGAGAGCAAGAGGCCCTAGTAAAACAAGTACCCTGACGGAAGACGACCTCCGTGAAGACCGAGAAAAAGATAGAAGGATGAGGTGCTGATTGATATGGGGAAAATGGGAGTCAGCGAGGCAGGTGCAGAAGTGAGAAAGAGTTGGAGGCAGACAGTTGGCTTGGCTGAATACCATTTAGGGTATAAATGGCCATGGTAGTGAGTGAATACGCTTCGTTTTATTCTGGTTGTGGCACTTCTAGATCCAACTTTATTAGTTTTCCTTTCATTTCAACAATCAACCGAAGTAACCACAGTTAGGTATACATTCTAAACATTCAAAAACGAAAATGTTTTCACTTCTAAATGCATTTTAAAGAGTGACTCATCGCTTAAGTAATTGGGTAGTTTCCTTCATCAAAGAAAATGAAAGGCATTGATTGCGATTCGTTACCCATCATTAGTGTATTCACAATGTACAAATTATTTGGTTTTTGAAATCCCAGTTTAGGCGAATGTTAATGTTCCATTTTAACCTCATTTGAAAAAGACCAGATTGGCGGCCATGCGATGCCACTCCACGTGACGTCACAGGGACCTAGTTTCTATACGAGTAGATAGGAGTTTGTCATCGTCTGACATTACCAATGTATGCATGAGGCACAGAGCTCAGGGAAACATGCCTTAATAATCACCTATTAAAATTGTCTATGGTCGGAAAATTTCCTTCGTTTGATAAGGCATTAATAATTCTTATTTAAGCCAAGCGCTACCTGCTAGCAGATTACTCTGCTGCCTTCATCGCAGCGGCGCATACATCCTCGCCCCAAGGTCACCTCTCACGACGGCATCGGGAGCCATAATGACGTCATACGGGCTTTTCCCAGTATTCATACTTACATTAGCCGTCGCTTTTTCACTTTTCATTTGATCGCGAAAAATAGATATCGTCATTTAAAAATCTAAACTCGTAAAATACGTACTCCAGGATTAATAATCTTTCGATTTAGGCAATAAAAAATAATAGGAAACCACCCTATTGCGAAGACATATTCTCTTCTTCACTACCCGTGTAAATTCAACGGATACCTTTCGCTAGTTACGTTAGATAAGAGGCCACGTATGCCTAATTCATCCGAGGTAGAACGATCTGGCGGAATACTGTCTTCTCCTATCTCCACAGTAGGAGCTATAACTAAAGGCCACCCTAGGCCAAAGCCCTGTTCAGAAACCTCCATCGTCTGGACGGCAACGGGCAGTGTGGTCGACGTGAAAAGTCCCTCCCCCCTCACACTATGCCTAGAACCTGATTCCGCTGCAATGGTACTCGTAGTGCCCAACGGGTTCGATTCGCGCAGAGATTACGTACGCGCGCCTGCGGATTCACGGGGGGTTGGTCGATGACAATGGGGGATCATGATACGGGAAGGCCGGGCACGGCGTTAGAATTCCGGAGTGGGGCTCGATTTCCGACCCCAGGGGTCAAAGCATTCAACACGTGCTGCCCCCAATTTGCCGAATCGCAGTCATTGGAAGAGGGAGGGAGAGTAGTTGGGCGAACGACCGCAAGGGGGTGACCTTCGCTTTAGATACCTCTCGACACTGGAAATGTATCGTTCGCGAATGAATAGCTCAAAGTTAGCGAACCATTTGCAGGAACCGAATCAGTGGCGTAGCCAAGAATTTCGTTCGTTCGGGAGGGAGGGGTCCAAAAGTAGAGGTGAAAATTTTTGAAAAACAGGGTACTAAGTAGAGGGTTTTAAACTAATTTTAACACTTTACATGATCGAAAAAACTTCACTTGTTAAAGAAATATTTTGTAAATGCATGAGTTTTCAATATTTTTCCTTTATGAAGGAAAATAATTGTGTTTTGATATTGCGGGGAGGGGGGAGGGTGGTTGTTCTGACCCCTCGCCCCCCCCCCCCTTCTGGCTACGCTATTCAACCAAATGAATGTAATTGTGATATTCTGGTTAAATAGTTAAAAATGATCGATGAATTCAAATTCAGTTGAGTTTTTTGTGGCTATTTGTGCTTTGCGCAGCTAGATATTTGAGGAATGTAGCTGCGAACAGAATCCGCCGCACATATAACATTCTTAATGGGATTAACCGAAGTAATCGAATCGTGATTCTCTGCCGAAGTAGTTCAAAAGAACGAAATCTTTCACAATGTACGATGAATGAAATCCAATTAAATTGATTTCATAGGTAGATAATCGAGGGATGTGGCTGCTAACAGAATCCACCAAACGTAAAACAGTTTCGATGAACGATATATATTCAGTGAATCAGATTGTAACAGATTTGGATTTACTGAGAATCGTGAATTACAAGTTGGACTAGATTTTTTTAATCTCGGTTTACCTTTTTCGAAAGGCGGGTTGAATGTTGGAAACGCAAATTGGTGACGGAATAGATGGATTTTTATCGCCGTAAAGTGATTCCGACTTGCAATCCGAGTTTGGTATGTATTTCCAACGTTGATTGCAGTAAAATATGCTGATTTCCTTGATCACTATATGATGAAATGAAAATCATTTGGGTCCTCTAAGCAGGCGTCATGGATACGTGGATTTGGTTCAATCAAAATAAACAACGTTAATTTTAATTATATCTTAAGAAAATGAAATGTAATTGTACTTTTACACAATTATTTCAATGCGCACGAAGCGTTCGGCTCACTGAGTCATGCCCTAGATGATGGCTCTAGTACATGACTCCGTGAGCTGAAACACGTTTTACATATTTAAAAAAATTATTGAAAAAAACTATTAAGTTTTGGTTTGATTTGTTTCACTCCCATTACATCACGTCTGAATCCGTTGAATTAAACCTTTATCGCACAATTATAAACCATATAAAGAATCGAATCATTTATCTTTGATATTTTGGTATCTTTGGTTTCGTTCATAATGACTGATTTGAAGATCGAATCATTGCCAAGAATCAAATTACGTGAACGGAAACCTCAAAATGACCCAGAGCTCTCACCTCTATTGGACACTCACCCGCCAACAATGGCACCCTCACGGTGAGAGAGAGAGAGAAAAAAAGACGATGGAATGAAGTGGCCGGCCCTGCCGTTTTAATGTCGAACGCTTTTGCGCTCTCTGGCGGCTGGAATTCGAGGCGGGGAAAATTACAGTGGCGAGAGCAGTTTGCTCCCGAAATGGGAGGAATGAGCGTGCACGAAATCACACCTTTATACCGAACAACAGCAAAAAATAAAATCTACGGAGGAGTGACACCAAATTGGTGCACGATCTTAATACAATACATATTCGGTCACAACGCGGGTCAAGGGGGACTCAGTTGTTACTTGAAACATGGGAAACGAAGAAAAAAATTAAAAAAAGAAAATTTTATTTCAAATATATTTTACGATGGATTATGTAGTGGCGTGTCTGCTCGAAGTACTGTCGTTAAGACACTTGGAGATGAACATTTTTCAAGAATGACTTACAATGAAAAAGGGTGTATGGAATATATATTATCAGGTGCATAACGACATGTGATTACGTTACATACCACGTTCATCGCTTGAAGTTGGGATGTTTATACACATCGGGATATTGCATGTCAGGATGAATTTCGCTAAAATGTAAACCGCAAGTCGCAATAAAAATAATAAAGTTATGACTTCGAGAGACATGGCGAGACCTGCAGCATATCCGAAACCGTGGTTTGGCAGGGCGCCCTATAAACAGTATTTTCTGTTTAAACAAAACGAAAAGCAAAAACAGTATGAATAAAAAAGTAGGAAATGAATTGAAATGTAACTAAAAGTCTTAAACGCTGAGGAATATCGACACATTTGAAAGGAAGCCTGTCCACCGATCAAAAAACAAAATATGTACTTATATAAATATTCCTGTAATTTATAATTATCTCTATGTTAAATAGCACATTGCATTCATTTATGGTTAGGTTAAAGCAACGATTGCAGCATGATTTCTTACTTTTCCCTCGATTCCTCTGGGCGCCGCGCATACCTAAACAAAAAAGACAAAAGAATAGCTATTACGAATGAAATAAAACCGTTACATTCATTAAATAAAAAATAAATAAACAATAGTCATAAAAAATCATATATGCACGTATTTTCACAATATTGCCCAGGACAATTTATGTGAATCAAATGATACTTGTACTTTTTTTATTAAGAACGATTAGATAATAATCCACCTGCATCTTCTAATCATTCTGAAACAGCAAGGGAGACATTGATAATGACCTGAATTTCTATCAATAAAAGGCACAAACGAGAAGGAGCGGATGTATCAAGCATAGAAGTGAATAATAGTTTCGAGGTGACAGAGAGTGCCGCCCGTACACAAATGAATCCTTTTCAGAAATACTGAAGTGGGGAGGCAAAGAAAACCTTTATTTTTTCAAAGAATTTCCATTTCAATCACGGCATTAAATCCCAATCATCACAGTTCACATTATTCAAAGATCAAAAAAGTAGGGATGGTCGGATCGGATACCTCGGTTCCAAATATCCGCAGGTATTGCCCTTCATCGGATACATCGGATCCAAAGTCGCGGAAGACATCAGATCTGGATCCGAAATTTTAAATAATAGCTTCAGCGAATGCAACGGCCTCATAAGGGTGAAAAGAGTTCCGATTCTCTCTTCGAATGTGCCGTCGCATGCAATTCTTGTCCTACGAGACTGGTCAGTGGTTCATCCGAAGATTTTAACTATTTTCATTTCCAAACCCAAGCGTAACAGTTTAGGTCCTGAGCATGTAAAGATTTAAAAAAACAACTGAAAAGCCTATAAAATGATTTTTAATTTATGAAAATATTAAAATGTGTTTGTAAATCTAAAAAGCATTCCTTCGATTGTACGTACCCAGAATAAACTTGAATAATTACTCCGTTTAATAGTAGGAATTTGAAAATGCATTTGGAACGGAAAATATCCAATCCGATAGATCCGGCTCCGAAAATCAAGGATCCGATCCGAATACGGATCCGAAAAAAATCCTGGATCCGTCCATCCCTACTAAAACGTAATTGGAATCCAAGAGGATAAAGTTGTACGCAGAATCACAAATCATGGAAGACGAGAAAAATACTGGAATGTTCACTGGATAGCCGCTTCCACGAGTTGGATTGAGGTAAAGAAAATATAAATTGACAATTATAGATACCGAGAAAATTGCTGAGAGCACCATTCAATGCATAAATCAATACTAAAAGCGGTGGATTCTTCATCAAGTGCATGATTTCAATCCTGAGAATGCTATAACACTACGCACGATATTCTTTTTCGTTGACCGGAAGAATAGACTGCAGACAGACCCACACATAATATTAACTTACGCGTGGAAAAATAAATATGCATATTTATTTTAAAAAATTGACTTATTATATACTTTACAAAACTATTTATAATTTACAAAACAATACTTCAATTATCTTTCTCAATTAAAGACCTCTATAATGAGCCATTGCATGTTTTTAAGTCCTGGTCATACGGGACATTAATACGTACGAGTGTGAACGCGTGAATGAACACGACAATGCACCGAGTAAACACCCAACTTGTGCGAACGCATGAACAGAAAAATAGAAAATGCTCTAATTTCGTTCATACATTCGAACAAGTTCCGTTCGGGTACACCAAAATGTTTCGTGTATTCACACATTAACTCACGCACGTTAATGTACCGTGTAACTAGGCCTTCATATCTTAGAATCATCACTATGAAATAAAGAAATTAAAGAGACATCAAATCGAAGACTCTTTCTCAAAATTTCCGTTTTACAGCATTGCAATACCTTATAAACCGTTGATTTGAAACGATGCAAATTTAACGATACACTGGGAATTAAATCAAGCCCAATGGGGCTCACTGCTTAATTAAATCCTACATAGCGGTTGTCACATCATAATTCAGCTTAGTACCGATTCCTATTTCCGGTCCTCATTGTTTCAAGTTAATGGTTCCAAGGTTAAATCCCAGTTCAGCGTCGTTCAATGATTCTCAGAGCCAGTGTAGACTATTAATCCCCAACAATAACAGGAAAACAAGTAACAAAGAAGAATTACAGACTTCTACTAAGTTAGCATCTGATGTAAAGTTTCCAAACGATTGCATTGTTTTTGTGGCCACTTATAAAATTATCCATGTCAAAATAAAACAATGGTAAATTCTCCTCATAAAATATATTTTGCAATAAATCAACCTTGATTTCGGCATATGAACACGTCATTTCCTCTTTAAATGATTTATTAATACGTCAAAACCATGGTCGTTTCAGTAAAATATGTGTATATTTTGGCGTAAAAGTTTTAACTTTGTTTTATATTAATATGGATATCAGCTGTTTCCACAAAATACAGCCTAATACGGTCTAATATTCACATTAAAAGACATTTTTTTGACATTCGAATTTAACACAATACTGCAACGGCTTTCAAACACAACAAAGAAAATGTAAGGTTTTCATCGTAAGATTATAGAGATAAGTCCGAGAGAAAAACATGTCGAATTTTGAACTATGAAGGTGGTCAAGTAATCATTCCCTGGAGGGTAACTTCTACTTATGATAACAATATCAACGAAAGAGATGAAATGTCATATAGAGCCAGTTTATTTTCAAATAAGATGATGAAATCAGTACCAAAGATTTTTTTTACACTCATTTAACCGGCAAGAATCACGCATTTTCAACGTAAACTTTCACTCAAAGCGGAAAAGTTATTGTAAATCTGCGAGACATTTTGCATCACGTCACGAGTAGACCATTCAATAATTGGCCAAATCACTGCAAGATCGCAGATATTTTTATCGCAGTCATACGCAACTCTACACTCAGGGCGAAAGTCGTCACGAAAAAAAAATTTGCCGGATAAGCCAATATTTTATTTTCCAAAAGGAATATCAGCCTTATTGAATATCCAAATCGCTCAATCACTTTCGAAATGAGGTTTTTCAATCATGGCGGAGCACTTTAGAAGCAGTGAAAGAGTGGACAGTGATCGAAGTCGGACGCCCAAGGCGAGACTGTTCTCTGAGACACTCAAAGCACTTCTCTGTTTATCCTCACGGATCTGCAACCACAGCGACATCTCAACATGGCTGGCGAGTCTCCAAAGCAATCAATTGAAATGCTCCCGACGAGGAAGGTGTCAACTCAAGAGAATCTGCACCACTACTAACTACATTTGACATTGTCCACCTCGCTTTTTTAGTCCTCACCGAAGATTTCCATCTTAACTAATTGCTGCTCTGATACATTGCAATGGGCAACCACTTTTACATGGCGAGCTGGGTGATGAACCGTGTTGGATAAATTATTTTGTCATTGTTACCTTTATTCATTCTTAAAACATTGTTAGAAATTCCTTTCTTATCATTGCATTCTCCTATTTATATTTGGCTTAACTTTCGCCTCTTAAACACATTCACTCGCATCTTCTCAAAATTATATTGCTAAATTTTGAATGAAATTTCGGACGCATTATTGCTGGTTGGTTCTTCATTGGTGTAAGTCTTTGAATCTCTCTAGAGCCCCACATCGTGTCGCCGAATTTATTTTTTGTGTTTCATTTTAAGTGGAGTGATAAATTTTTCCTATATCACAAATGGTACGAAAATAATAAAAAATATCGTTTACTAATACATGCGCGCTGACTTCCGCTTTATAACTTAATCAAACGTGCAATTTTTATAAAGTGATATCTACGAATTGCAACATTAACAACCACCAAATGTTTTCTACGTATATTCCTATTTCTAAGCTCCATACTATTTCTTGCTTCCAAGAGACACGAAGGTTCCTATGCATAGAAAATGCACTATCGATGAAACAAAAATCAGAACCGATACATATAATTAAATTCAATGGAAGAATAGAATTTAAAATAGTAAATATAACTCAATCAATGGGAATTGGAATCTAATAAATACTTTCCTAAGACCTTATGCTTCCTCTTTGAAATTCTACCAATGCTTCGTGCCATCACTTCAATATTCCCATATGCGTTCATATCCCCTCGCTTCTCCCTGGCTTCACGTACTACATCAACTTTTATGGTCTCGTTCTACGACGATTTTTTTCTCAGCATCTGACGCTTCAGATTGTACGTGAGGGAACGATACCAATCTCGAGTAGGAATCGGATAGATTTACAGGGGTGGAAGAAGGGGTGGTAAAAATGGTTATTAGGATTACTACATGTGGATGGGGAAAAGAATGATCCAATGTGGGAAATCAGTACTGGAAGAGGTTAGAATAGAATATATGTATTTTTATTATGTTGAAATAAAAGATATTCCATATTTTGTTTTTTCTTTTTCATATTTATTAAAATAATTGTGGAAGGTTACAGCTAGCTTTTAATTCTTTATGTTGAACTTCCACTATGTCGCACCTAATTCGGTTGAGAGTGTTTATTATGCTGTGGGCATCACCCTTCCAGCAATCAATTACAAGGCTTGACTTAGCAAAACGATAAAGTGAATAAAAACAAAGGCATTGATATAATAATATAATAGATATATGCCTTATGCCAATGCCTTATATAATATATAATAATAACGTAACCAGGATTTTTTATTGTATTTGCGAATTGTAAGCTGTGATTTATTTCCCTGTATTTTGCAATGCACAATTCTGTTAGGTTATTTATAATGGCAGGAAAAATCAGAGATCAATCTTAAACAATACTCTTTAGGAGGTGAAGGAGTTCTGCTGTTTGGGTACCCAAGTGACAACGTTGGACGAAGGAAGAAGAATAATAGAATAACCAAAGGACGAACTCATTGTCAGTGGAGTAGCCCAAGCGAAGAGGGCATTCCTCAAGAAGAGGTATCTTCAATCAAATTGCTGATTAAATCAAATTGAAGTGATCAATCAGTAGGGAAACATTTTATCAGGAAATTTGGAGCATGGTGTTGAAGATAATAGTAATTATTTCAACGAAATGTTAATTTAAATCAAAAAGGGAAAGTGGTGAAGTTTATAAATAAGCAAAGTATAAAAAGTTGTTGATAAGTTACCAGAGCAGATGAATAAAAAAGTTAAAAAGAGACAACAAAATTGTGTGTAATTAATAAGAATAGGAATTAAGGTTTCGAAATTTGGTGTCACACAAGAATTATGACAATCAAATGTGAAAACCATGGGTATAAGATGGTAAAATTTAATCGTCCATATCTTGATACACGATGAAATAATGATAATCGTCGTTGAATGATAAATGGAAGGGAAAAACGGCAGGGGTAGGTCACGGATGATGTATTCATAGAGCAGGTGACATATTTAAATAAATAAAAGATCGTAGCACTTTTTCACAAAAATTTTTACTGCGAACAACGCGTTTCGGCTCACTGAGCCCGAATCATCTGGTACAAGACATTGCAAAACATTTGAAAATCACCTTTTTACCCGTGAAAAAGGAGGTTGGGGAGGATTTGACCCTTCTTCAAAGATGTCAAATCCTCCCCAACTTCCCTTCCATTTACCCCTTCTTCAAAGATGTCAAATCCTCTCCAAGACCCTTTCTCAAGGGTATATGGTGATTTTCCAATGTTTTGAAGTTTCTTGTACCAGATGATGGCTCAATGAGCCGAAACGCGTTGTATGCAGTGAAACATTTTGTGGAAAAGTGCTTCGATCTTTTATTTATTCAAATACGTCTGACTTCCAATAATTGATTCTTGAATCTGTCGAACTTATCGGGTGGCAAATGCTGTTAAGAAGAAGTATTGTGTATGTGTTATAAAGATTAGCCGATGGGCGAATTAAGCGGAGAGCTGCGACAAACAATCTTGGGGTTGAGGGATGAGAAGGGGGGGAAAGGGTTACAAGGATTACTACGCTTGAGGAGGGTAAAGGAGAAAATGTTCAATGCAGGAAAAACAGCATCGGAAAAGATGGATGGGGAAGAGAGGTAGATAGCGATACAGAGAGAGATGAGGTCAACGGGGGTCACGGGATTGAAGAGGCACGCGACGAGGGACGCCCCACACAGAGCATGTGTGAGAGAGAGGGGTCGGTGTAGCGTGAGCAAGGGGTGGAGGGAGGGTGGATAATGAGGAGGATTTAGGCGGCGCCCGTAATCGCCGTATAGGAGCAATGCCATTCCGCAGTGCGTGCGACCGCGGTGACACCACGCGGAGACAAACGGGTACTAACGAAGGAGGTAGGGAAGGGGGGATCTGACACGCCAATCACGGGGAGTGACATGGGACGGGAACGGAGGAATATAGGGCGATACATATGGCATGCATTTAGATTTAAATAAGGAGGAAAGCATGTGTGAAAGAGAGATATTCAAGAATATCGACGGCAATATTTTGAAAGTTAAATTAATAAACGAATACATTTATTTAGCCATTTGATTTTGTTGCAACACCTTTGAAAAATGATTATAATCTATACATCTTCCTAAAAGTTGTAATCACCTAATTACATTCATGTGCTGTAAAATGTTTAAAATGCAAAGAGAGTGTAAATAAATAAAAAATTTATGAAGCCCCAGAGATAAAACATATTCTATTTGATTATAAAAAATTGGAACTTATCAAATAAAGATGTACCTTTAATATCAGGCTTTTCACTAGTTCTCCATACTCTTGGACGTCTAAGTCGATGAAATTTAAAATGGACCGCTCATTCATCTTGGCCCGAGGAAAATGTAATCAAAATAATCAATGATGAGTATTGAAAGAAAGTTAAGGGAAAATTTCTGCTACACATCGCGTCATAACTATAAATTTTTGCCGAAGAATTAGAAGTTCATTTCACCTTAGTAACATAATTCTTCGCCTCAGAAACAAACTTTCCACTCTTTCGAAGTATTCTCATGCTTACTTAGTTTCCACATGCTCGATTTCACGAATAACCGCACAATATTTGGCTTTGATTCTGAATGCCGTCAATCGTTAAATGAAATGAATAGCAACTTTCAAACCAGAAAAATTTCAACAGCCTAACGCAAAATTATAAATATCCGAAACAGTGACTAGTGGTACTTGAAAGGCAAAAGAAAAAAGCAACTATTTTTACGCTCCTTTTTTATATTTTTAACACCATATCGGAGGAATAACGCTACTTCAATAAAGAAATCAGGAAGAGCATTGCGCAAGCAAAGGATTCGTTTATGAATAGGAAAGAGCTGATCAGAGGATCGTTATGTAAGAGTTATAAGAAAAGACTAATGAAGAGTCTGATCTATATTGTTTCGCTTTGCGGTGCGGAAACATGGGCAGAGGGTGGTGGATGAGAGATGACTGAAAGCGTTCGAGATGTGGGTGTGGAGAAGAATGGAGGTCAAGAGGACGGAGAGGAGTGGGAACGACGAAGCGCTAGACAAAGCGGGTGAGGAAAGGGAGTTTCCTGATTAAATACGGAGGAGACAGAAGGTATGGATGGAGCGAGTATTGAGTTGGGAAAAGACGTTGAAAATAGTGTTAAGAGGATAGAAAGCTAGGTAAACGAGGGAGAGGAAGGAAGAGAATAGGATTGTTATATAAAATGAAAAGGAGTAGGCCTCATTGTGAATTTAAGGGAGAAGTCCATGAAGGAAGGGGAGGCTATAAGGAGACTTACTAACAAGACTAGTTAGTAATAAAAGCTACCAATGAGAGATAATTGAGAAAAAACGTCTTATTTAATCCACTTTCTGTCCTCAGAGAAGATGAGTCACCGATGCGATGGAACATCAGCCTTATCAATTGATATCCCATTCATGGTGATGAGGTGCTATATCGTGATCTATTGCGATAACGCAAACCAAGAATGGAGATGAAAGAAAATTGAATGTGTCTCCTAAGGTGCCACCACAATAACAGGTTAGAATACATTTTAAAAGTTCCCGTATAAATCGACGCTTGAAATAACCCTTACTCAATTTATAACCTTTCTATACGTACGCACAGAGTCCGATGTTTGTATTACGGGAATGAAGATTGTTATAAAAAACGGAACATAGAAGGAAGAAATCGCTGTTTATTATCACTTTAAAAAATACGACCAGCGTAAGAGAAAATCAGAAGACATTTTATGAATGCATGAATGATAAAAAATGAACAATCATCGCCAAAAGTCTAAAATCGTGTGACGCAGCTCTCCATTCCGTTCTCCTATCTGGTGGCATTTTCAAAGTGACGTATTTCTTCTCTTTCACATCCTTTATAACCTGTCCTATGTAACTCATTCGGGGCCTTCCCTTCCACCTGTCTTTCGATTGCTTTCATGAAGATATAATTCCTCATGAGAGGGCCGACTAAGTTTTCCCGTCATCTTATCATGTTTTTTTAGAAGACTTCTCTTTTCTCCCACTACTCTGAGGAATTCCTCATTTTTCGCTCCATCGATTTATTTTATCTTCATTATTTTCCCTGAGGCATCTTATTGCATATGCTTTCTTTTGACAGGTCTGCCGCACTGCTGCAGTCAAAGTCATACTTTGTAAACCGCGATATGATTTAATGGAACGAATCTTTCATCGGTACTGCAATCTTGAACAAATCGTTGATATTTACCCCTTTCTTTCGACGATTATCTTCATCGTTCCTCACAATAGGGACAACTAAGTTGTCCCTTCATATTACTGGAATTTAAATTAGGCTTCAAAGATATTGAAATAAAAGATAGCTGCACATTTCCACAGTAATTTAATTCGCACGACCTATTTCGGCCCACAGAGCCATCATGAGGCACAAGACATTGTAGTACATGGGAAGCATAACAACGCTTACAACCAGAAGTGTCCCAAATTGAAACTTATAAATGTGCTGTTTTCATATGCTACAATGTCTTTCACCAGAAGATGGCTCCGTGAGCCGAAACGCGTCGAACGCATTAAATAATTATGGAAAAGTGCAACTACCTTTCATTTCAATGCGTCGATCTTCCACCATATCACGTCTGAATCGGTTGAACCAAGACTTCAAACAAAAATTGAATGCCATAAAAATACATTGACGAATGAATGGGGTGGCGAGTAAAAAAATTAATAAAATCGCGGACTAAGTCAGGGTGGGGGGGAAGTAGAACGCTGCGAGCGAATGGAGCGCCAGCGTCGCCTCATTTGTTTTTGCCTTTATTTTGCGGTCAGCCAGCAGTCAGCCGGGGTGCCAGCCACGACGACGCGACGTGCGACATTGCTCTCCCCCAACCCTAAAGACCTCTCTTCCATTTGCCACGATTCCGAAGTCCTTTCATTCGCCCCACATTCACAGACACACTCGCTCCAACCCCCCAAAGCAAAGCACCAAATACGCCCTCTTTCACGACTCGTTCCTCGCCTCAGTGAACGCGTCACATCACCACACACACACACGAGACACACTCCAACAGCAGCAGCGAGCGAATCGCCACCAAAAGAGGGGACGGAGATGTAATTTGAAAGATGCCACGGCTGAATTCATCATAATGACGATGATGATACGTCGAATGGGAGCCCTCCCCCCTCCACATGGTTAAGTGCCTATTACACCACGCTCCGCCGGTGGGCCGCAATCCTCAAACCCCCGAATCAACAGAACATTTGAGTCTGCTGGCTCCTTGCTTCATATTCCATATTTTTTCTTCTACTTCTTGTCGACGATGCCTCGTGATTGGGACGTATGGAAGAGAGCAGCAAGCTCTCCGCGCACTTGACTGAATAACATCCCGACTCAGGAGCGATACATTCAGCCAATCAGGCGCGTAGCCAGATTTTTCCTCTAGGGGATGCTTTTTTGGTTTCTTAAGCTGGTAATTTTTAAGCCAATCCGCACGCACAGGAAATCAATGAATTTCATTAAACCAGATATTCACTTCGTTCACACACTACAGAAAACTAAACTCATCTTTGCTACTGCTCAAATGTTAAAGTTTAATTAAAAGTTATAACGTTTTGTCTCCACTGGCATTTGATCCTGCAATCCGCCTGACATTTCGAAAGTTTTTATACTACAGGGATTCAGCGGCACTCCTGAATATGTATAATAGGCATTGAGAAAACTGTTTGTGGAGTATTCAATTGATAAATACACTTATATTCAAATCGTGGATATCCTCAATGCATTCCCAGCGACAAAAACCTGAAGAGGGAAATAAAGTGTTTCTTTCAAGTTCAAGCCAAATTGTTTTCAACAATTGTGTACATTTATAGCATTGTAACTGAAAGAAGGTATAGGTATTATCGATACTTCAGGATCAGAGATAGCCCTGCCTTCTCAGCAAATGTATAGGGGTCAGTCGCTACAAAGGAAAAAATATCAACCCCCTGAATCCCACCAGTCTACCTGCCTCCACTTGCCCCGTTCAGACCGCGCATTTATCGTGAAATCGATTTTGTAGAACCTTCGATAGTTCATGTATCAGTCAACAGACATTATAAACTTCATTGCTACTGAATAAATTTACGAGATTTTTGTTTTTTTCCTCGGCTAATGTGTGTTTCCAGTCGAGTTACGCCATTATGATTTGTTGTGAACCAGGTAGACGCTGTTCTAGAGTTTTCAGCTCTATTGTCGTGCCAAGTTCTTCCGATGGAGGCCAAAGGCTCGCGCCTTCAAGAGGTAAATATCGGTTGCTTTGTAACATAATTGATATGATTTAAGGACCTCACTATCTTTCTAGGTCGGACAGGAAAGATAAATTAAGAGACTTATTTTGCCGAACGGAGATCAGTTAAACTGAGAATTAGTGAATGGAAACTGGAAGAAAATTAGATATACTTCATCTTCAGCTTTCATCGAACAGTGCCACCCTTAATACTATCATTTGACTATCAACAACCCATATTTTAGGAAGTATCCGAAATATCTCTCTCCAAGATGTAAGCGAAACTATTTGGAAGACAAATTCGCACTGGATATACCTCGACTCTCTTCCTATCCATTTCACATTTCACTCCATTTCGCCTTAGAATACTAAAGATCACAGGGCAAATGATTAATTTATCTTCACTCACTGTTTTACCGGGATTAAAATATAATCGCACCTTGATTGCTTTTATTACTATAACCTACGTTATATTTTACACTAATTAGGCGGAGAGCCACTAGATGCAGGCTACGTGCTAGGCTTCGTTTGCTTGAGATATTACCAGCAGATATCTATCAGAAGGACACGGAGAAGATAGTTTTAGAACCTCACGATAATTTTAGGCCCAACAGAAACGATAAATTTAGAGAGATATGTTGAGGAACGGATAGGGCGGATAAGGATTCCATTTTTTTCCCTGAACAATAAGTACAACTTTATTGAAGGCAAAGTGGTACTCAACTCGTGCATCATCTTTATTTCATCATTTTTTTTTTTTTATCGGCGCTGGAATCCTACCACCCCCCACCACTCGCCAATTGAGGCGTCTCACGGAATTTTACGCGGATATTTCGCTGCTCCTCCTCCCGCGAGGCTTTTATGCCCTCGGATTCGGAGAGGAAGGACTTGCGGAACTCAGCAAGACCCGTGCGTTTAAAAGAGGAGCACAACACGCTTCGACGCCGCGGTCATTGCCATTCATGAGCTCAGGAGGAGGACTCGCGTAAACTAAGTGCACGCGGCCATCATTAAAACGTCCATTCACCAATGACCACGAGCCTTCAGCGGCTGAAAATCAAGTAATTGTTCCGCTGGAAATCCGTATTAAAATGCTTTTACGACGAATTTACTGAAGGCATTAGATATCGTGCAGTAAGTATTCATTTCTACCCTGATAAGCGATAGCATGTGCCCAGTGGGATAGCGAGGAATTTCGTTCGGGGGGTCTAAAACCAGGGGGGGGGGGGGTAAAAAACAGGGTACTAAACTAATAGAGGGTTTTAAACTAATTTTGACACTTTTCATAATAAAAAAACTTCATTTGTTAAAGAAATATAAAAAATGGTAAATTAATGAATCATGAATATTTTGTTTTATTTTATACAGGAAGGTTATTGTGTTTTTAAATTTCGGGTGATGGGAGAGTCGGACCCCTCGGAAGTCCCCTTTCGCTACGTCCCTGTATGTGCCTGGTTTTCAGCTCAAAGCAATAATAGCGTGCGATAAATATAAAATAAGTCACATGCATACTGGGAAGTAAACATATAACAGTGGAAAAATGTTCTGCTTATACACCAAAAATAACTTTTAATGCATACCTATTTCAGAAAATCAAGACAATATTGCTTGAAGGATTCAGGTTCGAGCCCAGAACAGGATGAGCGAGTTTTCTTCACCGGAATACATAGGCATCGTTTAAAGGTGTTCATCAACTAAAGAACATCTAAAGACTTCAAATGCTTAGAGCTTCCCCTGACTTAACATTACAAATTTAGCAAAATTAACAATTTCTTATTCAGTTACTACATACGGAAGTGATGCTACAGATTCCGGCCACATAGTAAATAGTTCGAAGACATATGAACATAAAGGAACCTTCTGAACTTCCCGTCCCCATATTTCACGAGACAACTCATTATTTTCTAAGTTTATCCAATTAAAACCAGCGTCAAGTTTAATTACTTCGCAGTATCCCTAGGTTATAAGCATCTGAGCAGGGTTCAACGACCGAAATATCCCATCTCTAAGTACTATGAATTGAATACTCCCATTACGGATTTAATAATTACAAGAACGTCCAAAGCAATTACAGAACAATGGGTATTACAGCAAGCCTAGGACCGAACTAAAATGGTAAATGATACAATCATACTACCTAAATGCTCATGATCGCATCGTCGAATGCAATTAATGAATAAATATGATGGAAAAAACATTTTTAAATCGTATTTTTTACTTAAATTGAAAAATGAAGCAAGTTTCCGAATAATGATGATTTTCAAATTATCAAGATGGCCTACTCTTTCAAAGTGATTACATCAGTTAATACGAAAAAATGACACGATTCAGCACTAGCGCTAGATGGAAGATTACGTTTTGGGCGTGCCATCTACATTGTTTTTTTTTTCGGAAAAGTCCGATTGGCTACACATGGAGGGATGCGATAAGCGCTCTTTCGACTCGACATGCGCGCCGCCGGAGCCGAAAGAGATTTTATCGCGATTCACTGAAAAGGAGCACGATTCGAATACACGGCGATGGTGATAAGTTGGTGCAGGGCAAAACGCTGCGGCAGTGACTCGGCGGAAAACTTTTGGGAACTTTGGTTGCGTGTGAGGAGGAAAAAGAGTTTAATTAGCTCCGGTAAATCTCGCGAGGACGAGATAAAGAGGTCTAGCGCGGCAAATTGGGATCGAGATTGCAGCCCAGCAGGATACACTCGAAGCCAACCATGTATGCGAGTAACTACACGGGTAATTGCACCGAATTTTCGCAAATAGCAATTTCAAGTACTGAATATTTCGACAATATTCAAACATAATATTATGCACAACATGTTCGTGTAGTCTATATCACAACCGTGTAAACACAAATCGTTTAACAGGACTCTTTTGAGATTTCGCGATTCGCGAAAATTCCTCTGTGATTTTAAATATGACTCAAAAAAGTTTCCCAGAAAATTGAGTAGCGCAACTTTTTCTCTTTGACGAAATTTGACTTTCTCTATTGTTTCTTGTTATTCTACGGCCACGGACATGAAGCAGGGTAACATGGCAACGAATTCATTTGTTTTTGCATTTCAATCGGAGAATACTATTTCGTAGTCGACGCATTTATGGAGAGAAGAATAAAAATTATAGTCATGAAAAATTAACTGTTCTCCTTGCGCTTCTTAAATTTTGGGGGGGGGGGGGGAAACTTCCGCTACATTAATAATATCCCAGAAGGTAGGAAACTTCGATCATCAAGTGTGCGGCCATGGAATCGAATACCACTATAGAGAAATTCAAATTGTTGAAAAGGATAAGTGGCGACACACCATTTGTTGAGAAACATTTTTGACCCCAAGTAGATGCCCATGCACTTACTTAAAACTAATTGTACTGCAGGAATTAAAATAAACAATTCGGTGCAAGAAATGAATCTTCCCAATACTTTCATCCTCCTCCTTTTCCAGCTGCTTGCATGGTATGCTATACATTGTAACACCTGTGGCTGCTAATAAATAAAATTCAATGATAAAATCGTTATTTAAGCCATTACAGCATAAGACTATGCCGTGTAAATAAATCTTTTAAAGTGTGGATCTAAATAGTGATAACTATTTTTCCAAACTTCCTTTAACTCAAGATGCATTAATTTTTTTAAAGTTGGCTACTGATTTTATACCTTAATCTGGTAGAATATTCTAATATGCTCGTCCTAACAGACACAATTGGGGAGTTTTAACTTTATCGTGAGAAAAAAAACAATAAATCATTTGGTATGGTATAATAATGTAATAATAATTTATTATTACATTATTATACCATAACTTTTATTAATTTCCTCGGATGATTGTTTTATTTTCAATTCCGCCATCTCTCTCCATTCCCCGGAAATGAAAGAACGAGTGATCTATTACCGAACTTCCAGGTCGCATGGCGGAGGAATTTTCAGAGGCACGCATTCGTCTAGAGGGCTCCGGCTATATGCATCCGACGGGTGAGCGCCGCGGGTAGTCAAAATTGTTTTATCTGAATGCTGCTCCGGAGACATAAAATCGGAGACCAATAAAAACAACTGCCGGGGCGGACCGTTTCCTGCAGCAGTTTTCGCTCCTAAAGGACCCGAATGTCCTTCCTCTGGCGTTGCCATTTATTTTCCAGTCTTTCCGCATGTGTGCCGTGCGCCTTACTCCAACGGAACGGTCAACCCGTTTCGCGAAAGGCGATATTTTTATTTTCATGGCGCTGCATCGAACGCTAGGGCCAGAATTAGCGAATTCCTCGTTTTTGGGAGAAGCATTGCTTTTTGGTTTTTAACTTCCAGTCACTTATCTCACATGATAAATTCGTTCTCAAAATCCCAACTGTCCTAACAGCTCACTCATCTTGGAAAAAAAATTTAAAACCCTCAAATTACTCAAAATAAGCAGAAAAATAGAAAATCGTGCAGTGGATAACTTTTCAGCTGGGAGAGCTCCTAAGAATTAGAGGAAACTGGAAACGATCGCTCTAGAAATAACTTTAAATGAATTTAACAGTAAAACTCGAGCTTACAAATAAAAAGGAAATGACGCAGTTTTTCAGGGGAATGTAAATTCCTACTCTCGAATGGAATACTTTTATGCAATTTAGGATGAGTTGCGAAAAAATATTCCCCTCCGAGTTTTTTTATATGAAGTTTCCTTTGATATCTAAGTTAAGTCGTCACCTTTCACCACCTTACACTTCCCATCGCAAAAATTCCATAACAATTTTCGACTTTTCATTATTACCTTAAATAATTGCTATTTGTGCGCACGGAAAATTTGAAAAATTCGAATGCAAAATTCCCTTTACAAGGAATTATGTAATTGAATGGCCTTACCAATTCCATGATGTAGGAGCATTTACGTTATAACAATAACAAAATGCTGAAATATTCAGCGCATAGTTTTGAGCACAGATGCTGGAAATATTATGGAAATTCCTTAGAAACAAGACTCCAATATTTATAGATGTCCCCAAATACATGGCTTATATGGATTATGTTATACTAATAACACGAAAAAATTGAGCTTAATATCTGATTGCCTTTTTTCCAGTTATTTCTGTACTTTTTGCGTTTTGTTTTAAGTCATTTGTGTTTCACTTCCTTAACCAAAGATGTAATTTATTGGAGAGTACACTTCGTTTTGTATTTTTTTTAGTCTCGATTCCGCAGGAACAGTTTCAACTAAAGCCATCATTGATTCAATAATATCCGGTAATAATAAATACAGGAATGGAAGCAGCAACGTTGAAATTTGTTTAAAGTCTTCCACGTTGACGGATTTCTAAAAAGCTAAATCCGCTATCGTTACGAGAGCAGTAATTTGGCTGGGGTGCATTAAGCCCTTCCTTCTTCGCAAAGCCTCTCTCGCCGCGGGTGGATATCCTGGGTGAGGGATGATGAGGAACCTGCGGGCATCCCAAACACTAATCTGCTTCTCCAAGAGACTGGCAATTAAGTATTTCATTTGAGGCCACCGTTGCACTCGGCTCCATACACCGGTATCCCATTCACCCCACAATGCACGAATTCATGGAGGGTGCAGAGCTCAGTAAATTTTCCCGATTCAGTTCCCCTGATTCGATACATTAAATAATGATACGATTCTTAAAATCGTTTGCACCGAAGGAAGTAGAATAAATTTAACTAATTCAGGCGTGTTATAGTGGTGGTTCGACAAATTACATTAAAACGTAATTGCACTTTTCAATAGTTATTTAAATGCGTCCTAGAATCCATAACGTATACGTATGAATTCCAAGTCTCCAATTCCAAATTTGATTTCATAACTCATTAATAAACCATCTGGGAAATCCCTTTCTTTTACAGAAATCAACGACTAATATATAACGAAATAAGACAATCGGAGTTCGCGAAGGCAAAAACTGATTCCTTTTGGCAACCAACCGGCATTGCCAAAACGCCTTTAAAAGATGTCAATCAAAGATAAACACCTAGTTCCAATAGTAATTTCCAGCTCACGTCGCTCTCAATGAATTTAAATCTGCTACAATACAAATATGCTGAAAATATATCGCTCATAAAGAATGTACTTATGCTCGGTGGATTCGGATAGCATCTGCAGCACTCGATTGTCTTCCAACGAAAGCGACCAAAATTAAATCAACTAGTGATGCACAAAGGTTAAGAAAACACTTAGCTGTTTCACAAAATAAAATATATTGCGACCGGTTTCGATACAGCGTATCATCATCTGGCCAACCACCATCGCATTTATTTAAATCAACTAGATTTGGATCCATCGTTCATTATGAAAGACTTCGTCCATTTTGGAGTACTACACCACAGAATTGCTAGCACACGCAAGAAAAAATCTTTTATTCACAAGAGGTTATAACGTACACTTTTACACCAAGAACAAAAAAAACAGTTACATCAAGCATAAACGCAACCTTGGCAACGCCTTTCCGAACTCCATCCAGGCGCTCCAACCACATTAGACATATATACAAAAATGAACTTATTTCGTTAATAACGTACACTCCAACAAAAATCACGATTCAATTCATCCGTTCATACAAACGTACCGCTCCTTTTGAACGATTCGTTCATGAACCGCAGTCCTCCGCAGAAAAAGGCTTTCCGTGTACTATGTATGTCTGACTGCCTTCCGCATTCGCATTATCCCCTTCTGCAATCGTCCCCTTCCCCTAACCCTATAAAAAGAAACCCTGATTTATCCCCCCATCCCC
The DNA here is from genome assembly GCF_921293095.1 of Ischnura elegans. Lineage (NCBI taxonomy): Eukaryota > Metazoa > Arthropoda > Insecta > Odonata > Coenagrionidae > Ischnura > Ischnura elegans. The sequence goes on along the minus strand of NC_060250.1, from coordinate 12,823,565 downwards.
CTTTCTTGCTTGCTCGAGGGTGTGGATAGGAGGTGACGTCACATGTTTGCTCACCTCAGGACGCTCACACGATGGTCGTGGGGTGAGGATTTGGAAAAAGGTGCGGCAGTCAGCGAAGGTGGCGAAAAAAGCCCCCCCAACCACTCCTCCCCCGGGGTGTGTGCAGCATTAAAAATTGACTGCCGAAATTCGTCAATCCTTGTGTACATCTAGAGGGGGGGATCTTGCGTTACCTCTGAGTCACACGCTGGAAATAACCTGAGGCAGAAATAAATGATTTGGCTTCCACTAGGGCTGGTTACTTTCAAAATAATGCCTTAACGTCCTGAATTTTTATTTGTGTGACTGGGAATGGTTTAAACGTCCATATATTTTAATTTCTTTACTAGGTACTATCCAGTAGGAATCAAATATAACTTTCATGAATTTTCACACAATTAAGGTTACATTGGGGAGACCATGGTAGTTCCAAATTTTTTAACAAACAGTTCTTCATTTCCACGTTAATTTAACAAATAGTTTTTCATTTCCACATGACATAAAACCATTTTTAAATTACTATTTGCTTTCATTAATTGAGATCAATGTGTCTCCAAACTGCCTTCCAATTAATACTCATGGATAAATATTCACAGAACTTACAGAAAATAAGCCGTTATGGAAAATAAGTGAGAAAAACGTTAGATAAAAGAGTAACTCAAGGTTTACCTATCACAGAAAATTTTATGCGAACAGAATACAAACGACCACACTAGACGCAGAGAGCCGTTTTCTAGAATGTTGCTCAAGTCTTGATTCTAACTCAAACTCGATTCTGTGGCCACGTTGGACTTGAGGAAATCACTCGAGTCCCAAAATTCGCTCAGACTATACTCTACAGTTGATAAGTTGTGTCCCAAGTAACGTTGAGTCGCTAAGTTAAATGATATATTCCGCCTTCACCACCTTTTGAAATGAAAAATCTCTCAAAAAAATATTTGACCTAATCTTTGATAACCTTTGATATTGAATCCAGACAACTCTAATTTTTGGTGAACGGAAAATGTGTGATAATGTGAAAATCACTATTTTTAATTTTCCCTAGCTAATTTACAATCAACCTAGCTCAAAGGAGTTAGTTTTAAGCTCGTTTCGAAAATGCGAATTCTGATTAAACCTCAACTTGGCTCTGAGACTGTGAACCACTGAGGTTGGGACTCTAGATTGAGTGAGCTCCTGAAATATGGCACAAAGTACCTATATAATTTAACAAATTCTTCCCGTTAGCATACGAATATCGTGAAATAACATCCAACTTTCCAATGCAATGACCCTATCATTTTTGATCCCACACAATGTCTTCTACCACCAGTCTCCAGGGGCTTGCACCAAAGAACTTCCTATAGCTTTCTTTCGTTCCTTACCTCGTGCACATATAGCTCTATTCTTCAATTTTAACTTGGGAGTATTACTATATACCCTCGCCGTCAACTTGAAACTCCGGTAATATGAACTTTCCTCCTACTTTTAAAAGTGACCATGTGTAGTAATACGGATCCGTACACTTGGCTCGTACTCCCTGAGTCAACTTTTACGGCTATATCCATCTTTTTAGAGCGCCTAAACTTCGCCCGCGGTGCGTCGAGGCAGTTTGGGTTGACTCATTCATGAGAGCTTGCGAGAGACTCTCTTGTTTCTCCACCATCCCTCTGTCTCTGCCCCCCCCCCTTTCAACTCTCCTTGGGTTACTCCGATCTAGCCTTACTGCATTGCTTTTCTTCTCTCCTGACTATTTCTCCAGCTGTTACCTACAATGCATCTCGTAGTGTATATTTTCATTCAAATGATTTACGCATTTCGTTCTTCTTGAAAATCTCCAATGATTTTGAGGAGCGTTCTTCTTTCTCCCCATACTCTTTGCAACTTATTTTTTCTTGTCCGGTCACTTTATATTTTTCCCAGTATTTTGATACCCATACCCGTTCACTTGATACTCAAAATTATGAACTACGTACATAATCCTTTTACTCAGCGAGTGAACATAGAGCGGGTAGAAGACATTGTGTGGGATCAAAAATGATAGGGTCATTGCATTGGAAAGTTGGATGCTATTTCACGATATTCGTATGCTAGCGGGAAGAATTTATTAAATTATATAGGTACTTTGTGCCATATTTTAGAAAATAAGCCAACAGAGAAAATGAAAAGGCGACGAAACGTTATTAAACACGAATAGTAAATTAATGAGATCCAAGTTACTTAAAGATATCGACTAGTATTCTACGAAATAACCGTAAAAGAAAAGAGAAGATATACGTCGCTATGAAAAGGCTTGCGGATAAGAGAGAGGAGTAAAGAGCTGCGTCAAACCAATCTTAATATTATTGACTAATAATGATGATGGTAACCCAATTTGGGTGAGACACAGTATAAAAGACACATAAAAAAAGAGACTCAAACGAATTTAAATTCTCGGTGCAACCAACGGTACAACCACCTTCCTCAGAGTTCCTACCAACTTCTTCATTCACTCTTATTCCTAAATCTGACGAAGGTGCCACCAAAAATTTAAATTCGTATGGGTCTCTTTATTTTGTTTCTTTATTACTATGCTTTACCCAATCTGGGTTATATTTGTGGCAATTATTATTAATAAAATTCACGGGACTTTACTCCACTGCCCTCTAGATTGCGGGAAGGAATAATATCTTCGATCCTAACAGTCATCAGATTCATCGTATGAAGCGTTTGCGACATACACTTCGCCTCCCGTGGCATCGCGGCCCTCGGCGGCGGGCGGGGAGGCAGGAAACGGCGAAAGATGCGCGCCGCATTACGAATCGCTGCGACCGCCTCCACACCGCTGCTTCCCATTCACACACAGCCTTCCCTCCATCTCCTTCTTCTTTTCCCCATTCTTCCCCACTATCCTTTCATCTCCTCTGCGGCATCACGCACTGCGAACCAAGCAACGTGGACGGAATACGCTCTCTCCCTCTCTCTCTCTGCGTGGTTGGCTGTCTCCGAAGTCGCGGCTGCGGCGGCACTGTCTGGGAAATGATTCCGCACGACCGCCACGCCCTCTCTGGAACATCTCGGACAGGGGGCGAAATAAAAATCATCCCCTAAAGGAAGATGTGTGACGGGGAAGGGGTGGGAGCCGCCACATTTCAAACACACATGTTGAGAGAAAGGCAACTTTTTTGCAGCCCACATCATCGATCCCTCTTCTGCGTAAACATATTGTCGATCGCAGTGACGCTGGGATGTCTACTATGCCGGGATATTGGGGGGCGCACTGACATTGTTAAATTCTGTGATTAGATATGTATATGACATAAATATCCGGGAGCATGTCACTCCTTACTACACAAAGTTGCAGTGGTTGAAACCCCAACAGGAAACTAAATTCCTGCCATCTGTGTTTGTACATAAAATCTTGTCATCCAGAACACCTGATAATCTTTATAAAATGATTATATGTCACCAGAGTGAAACTTGTAGAATAGTAAGAGCTAGAAGACGATTTAAAATTCCAAATTGCCGAATTTCGGTGTACCAATTGTCAACCTTAAACTCAGCCATAAGAGTATGGAATGAAATATCGGACGGCATTGTGAACTGTAACACTGTAAATCAATTCAAAATGAAAATGTTAGCTTATAAACTTGAAAAATATAATTGTAATTGAAATACTGTAGTACTATATATCATTAATACTGTAAAAATGTATTTTCACTTTTGCTCTGTTGTTCACTGATGAGACTTATTTGTAAAATGTGATATTTTCCATAGGAAAAGTTCATAGAACAGTAAATGCATTATTAATATTATTATTATTTGTTGGATTAAGTGGATAGCGGGTGGAGGGCGTCCCCTCCATAATTTCACGAAAAATTGAAAATATAGTAATTTTTAAGGTAGCTCTACATGGTACACTATCTTCCAGACCTCCATATCTTCCTATCCCATTTCACTTCTTTTATCTCCCTGAAGCCCTTCTTCCCCGTATTTTTCTTTATCTGCAGCAGCTCCTTGTACCTTGGACTACCTCTGGGAACTCAACAATCAATTTTTCCTTCCATTATGTTTTCCACGAAACTGCTACGTTTCATTAACAGCAAATCCACCATGTCCTTCTTAGGCCAACACTGACATATGTGTAGAGAGCGATTATTACGGGTTTTCTTCCGCGTTTATCCATTGGAAATTTTACTTGGATACTGATACATAGTGTCCTCTTCTTCTCCTAATCTTCTATAACCAATTCGTTTCTCGTCCTATCTCTCAATTTTATCTTCAGAATCCTCCACCAACACCTGATGTAAGAAATCCTGTATTCTTATCTGATCAATTTTTCCAATGATACAATCTTCTGAACCATACATTGCCACCAGCCACAGTTCCTGGAAGACCATAGACGCAGTTCCTAAGACTGGAGACCACTTTCCTGGTTTCTAGTCTAAAGGCCGTTTTACACGGGGAACGTACTTGCAAAATCTGACGTCTGTACGAAGGTGTAGTCAAAATTGCGTCGAGTAAAGCGGTGAATTCCTGGAATACACATGCGAGAATGCGTGTGCGTGAGATGGCAAAAAAATGTTCTAATTATGTTCATGCAATCGCGCAATTCCACGCCATTTTAAAAATTAATGCCGTTCTAACCTGCGCAATTCCGTGCCCCGTGTAAAACGGCCTTAACGCTCTTCGAGAAAAGTAGTGACCTCTTAGGATGGCGAAGAATATATAAGATAGATACAAACTTGTCTTCCTTAGTCAGTAACTAATGCTACCATATAGTATCACGGCCCACATGAATGTTTCAACGTAGCCTTGAAAGAGAGAAAAACATTGTGTGAGATGCGTTGAGTATCTGGGTTGATTCGCCAGAGTGTGTGGATGGAGCGAGTGTCAAGGGGGGCGCTGTAGTGGAGGAGTGTTGGGTGAGCAGATGATGATGGGAGGCAGAGGTTCATTGATGGAATCAAAGGTAATTGGCCTTAGGTCGAACTGAAGAAGGAAATTCAGAGCGGAAATGTTGACAGGGAGGGTTTATCGGTGTAACTGGAGCGAACCAACGAAAACCAGTGGTTAATCATGGATTATATACGAAGAAGGTATACATAAAAGTATTCTACCGGTTAAGGTATGTTTATATGGAGCATTTTGCGAGTTAAGATGAGCCAGTTCAGATTGTACCTCTCTCATGAGTTCACAATGAGGCCTATTCTCTTCCAATCGATCAATAAATCCAATTATATTCCTTGCCACACTCGCTTGCCTTAAACTTTTCTCTCTAACACAGTATTCAACATTCCCTCCCTACGCCTATCCAACCACGCGTTTTATCTCCTATGTATCTCATAGAACCTTCTTCTCCTCGCTCACTATGTCCAGAACTTAGCCATTCCTCTTCCTCTCCGTCCACTTCACCTTACCCATTCTTCGCCACACCCACATCTCGATGACCTCCAGTCTTCTCTCGTCCTCCTCATTTAGTGTCCACGTTTCCGCACCGTAGAGAGCTACACTCCAGATCGAACTCTTCACTAACCTTCTCTTTAAACTCTTACATAACGATCCTCTCAGAAGCTCCTTCATGTTCATCACCGCATCACCGTCAGCTACCGCAATTCTCTTCATGATGCCCTCACTGCCGTGCCCGTTTTCCTTCATATAGTTAAACTGCTCCACCTATTCAATTTTGAATATTAAGGCGTGTGAATAAATTAAGAAAAACAACAGCAATTGTGCGAAGAAATGGATTTCTAAATGAATACTGCAATGAAAATACTTGGAAAAAGAATAGCTTCGCCAATCGTTGGAGTAGGATCGTTCGAGATGAAGGCAATAAGGCAGGCATAAAAAGTAGATTCGCAGAGTGAACCGTGGATTTCAACATAAAGGGAAAGATATTAAGCATTCAGGAGTAGGAACTTTGAAATTAGGGCTTTTTAAAACTTATGTCCACAGTGAGTCATCGCGTTGGTGGATTCTTAGATCAGAAGAAAAGAAGAAACGGAAATCTTTCATACGTGGCGCTACAGACATGTGCTGGAAAATAAATGGACTTATTCGTAACGAATATTGAAGATTCATACAAAAGAATGTGGATTTATCGACCGAAGATCTACGCTTGTCGCATATAAATGTGGATTTATTTCGGAACTATTAAAGTGCTGCATGAAACAAGCAAGCTTGTTTATAGCCTCGGGTTTAAGGGTTTGAATTTATATACCTACACCAAGGATAAATTTCGCAATGCGAAAATCATTTAGCTGAAATTCGAACCCGGTTCTCCCGCTTGCCAGTCAAGTATGCTACCATTCACGACCACCAAGCTATCATCTTCCGAGGCGAATCTCAGAGTGGGTTAACCGAACTAGGTGATGACGCCTTGGAAGATCGCCTTGAAAGAAAATGAATGACTCGGTAGTGCACCTGGAATCACAGCTGACCGACATTCGGGAGGTCCAGGTTTGAATCTCGGCTAAAACAAATGAATTTTTTCAATTCCATCCTTGGTGCACGTACCTACCATTAAATATATCACGAGGCAGCGTATACGAAATAAAAATCCATCTTCAAACAACAATGAATATCTATGAATTAATTAAAAATAATTCCTTCTCACCGCAAGTAATGGTTGAGCTGTTTAATAATACCAAATTAAGATTTGTAAACGTTGAGCTTATATGGCGTGCTAATGTATTTTTAAGCGGAGAAGAGGAGAGGGTTCTCTTATCTTCGGATTAAAAGGCTGAAGTTCCTTGAACCTTTCTCTGCGCTCTCAAAGCACGTTAATCGCGAAGCCAACGCACCGACTCCATATCTCATCTTTTTCAACCGCTCCTGCGGCTTCCCAATCCAAAGACTCAGGGCTAAGAGGGTTTTTATTTTTTCTCGCGAGGCTCTCAGGTGAGCTCTTACGAAAGAAGGTACGCTTACCCGAAAATATATTACTCTCAAATTCAAGACTTTTTTTTAGGGTACAAGACAAAGGAAAAACTTTAAAGTTAGACTGCAAATTCGTTTTTGTTTTAATTGAAGAAACTAATGCTTCAATGGCTCAATTTTACGAGTGAATTTACTGATTAAAAAATCCTCGATTTAAATTTAACTTTTTTCGTTACATAAAATAGTGATGAATAGGATATCTAGCATTAGACACGGCCCATGAGTTTTTATATCTTGGATTCTGATTTTTTTAAACTTAAATTCGTCCGGAAAAACGCAAACGATATCATATTATCAGGAAAAAAATGAAAATTAATTTATAAAACTCTAGAAAATACGTTTTTATAAATGAACTAAATCTCAAGAGTGCATATCTAGGTATTAAATATATAAGCAAAAGCTATCTCGTCCACCCCACGCCTTGTAGCACTAATAAATAAGGAAACTGCTCTAATGCCTATCTTGCACAATACTTACAATTCCATTTTTTCCCACATTCCAGGATACATAATCAAAATGTCCACCAATATATTTTATTGATCCGCAAGTCTAAGTCGAAGATTTTAGGTGTTTGAACAATGAATTTAAAGAAGGAAAGCTCTCAGCGGCTTTTGAAATATTCATTGCCCAACAAATTGGAACGCTTTTCTCAACAGTATCTGATTACGACTCAGCAGTGAAAATTGTTGTGTGAATGATGACCAAATATAACGTATAAGAACAGAATTATAGCTACTATGAAGCAGTCCAAATGCTTTCCATGATTATAAATCCTGAATGCGATAAGGGGAAATCGATTCTAGGCTCAGGTGTTGAGTTTCCTGGCAGATGTAATCAATAAAATGAATTCTCTGAGTAAATTATACAGTAATATTCACGTAAGACTTTCGTGGGATGCCGTTTAAGGATAAGATACTTGGGCATAAAGAAAAAAGGATTAAAGGCGAAGGATTTTCAAAGGTTTGCGATATGGCCATCAAGGATAAGAGTGAGGTGGATAGATAGGGTGAGGAATGACCAATTTTTGGAAAGGATTGTTATGTATTTAAGGACCCAAAAGGGCTTTCGGCTTTCTTTGCTGGGTGTGTCCTTTGAGGAATCCAGAGCTGCCTTCACCTTCACGCCGCTCCTCGTTCTCCTCATCGCCGTGTCACCTTGGATGTTCCTTCCTGCACTTCCGCTTCTTCTTACTTGCCTCAATCGTTTTCCTGTTTTACTGTACTCCATGGTTTCTATTTCGTGTGCCATTTGTTTTTTTAATAAAGTTGATAAATTTATTATAAGCTTTCCGTCTTACCAACAACACACAGCACACAATGTTCAAACGTTTTCACTTAATTTCATCTCAATACTTTTCCTTTAAGATTGATTGACTGTTAATGATGATAACCGATCAAGATTCAACCGTGATAATGTCGCATTCCAGTCGGCAACGAATGGTGTGCGATCGAATGCATCGGCGTATCGCTATGTTCAAACGTTTTCACTTAAGTTCAGCTCAATATTTTTCCTTTAAGATTCATTGACTCTTAATGATGATAACCGATCGAGAGTCAAGCGTGAATATGTCGCATTCCAGTCGGCAACGAATGGTGTGCGATCGAATGCATCGGCGTATCGTTATGTCTCATTCCCACCCCTCTCATCTTCCGAGGGGGAGCGTGTTACCCCCTCGCACCCCCCCATCCACATTTCCCCGCTATTATTCCCCGCGCACGCGAAGCGATGACTTCGCCTCGGTCGCATCGGAGCGCTCCCCTCCCTTCGCCTATTTCCGCTAATTAGCGAGCTCTCCCTCTCTCTCGACGAGCACCTCCGAACACGACGCGAAGAAGAACCAACAAACCATTCATTCACTGCCTCTCGACCGAGTTCGTTCGAGAGGAGGACGACGAAGGGTTTCATGGGGCGATTGGCTCCAGGAGGCAGCAGGGAGAAACCGTTCGAGAGAACGCCCTGGGGTTCAAGAGTCTCTCCAGTGCCCCCACAGAGTCACGTGGCGGAATCAAGCAGCAGCCTCCAAAGACATACTCATCCATCGATTCTTTTTATCGCAATGTCTCTTATTTTTCTAATGAGGAATGCTTTCCATGATTCGTACTTTTCTACCGAATTTAATTTTAGTAGAACATGTTTCACCTCACCGATGATTTCAGGCTTAATTGGTTTTGAAACCTTTCCGTTGTGCAAAATGAAAGAATAAACTTTGTTTAAACAAAGTTTACTATCTCATTGCCCATGTTTCACCTAAGATCGTCATTATCAGGTAAATTAGTTTTTTTTTAAACTATCCGTACTCGATGATGCTTTTTAGTTGTGAAACAAGTAGTGATAAAATTAAAACTGAGGTGGAAAAGTGCGAATTATAAATGCTATTTACTACAACGAAGTGAAGCCTGGTATTTTTAAATACATAGAAAAGTTGTTTTCTATCGACTTATACATATTGAAATTGAAGCAGTAATAACAAGTCAAATCAAGACAGCTGAAAATTATGCTAGACCTATTTTAAATTGGGCAAAGCGAACGATTCACTTGACACAATAATAGTCATTTATTGTCCAAGAAAGTTGTCTTCTAAGTCGCAATCTCAAATATAAATTCCATTAGCTGAAAATCTTTGCTATTTCCAGAGCATTAAAATGGAGCACAATTCTAAGGATCCTTATCAATATCAATATGGTCAGATGGGCAATTACTTTACTTTACTTGGGGTATCAGCATTGGTTCAAAACATCCGACAAATACAATACACAGTCAACTTACACAGTTAATCAGTACTTCTTGAATATTTCCATTCCATTCACGTTATATCTAAAGTGCTCGTTAACTTCCCATCCAGACCACCAGAATAATTGAAAAATTCTGCAACGTAGTCGCATAAAATCCGCTTTTTCACGCCAGCTACAGTGATTGGAATTGTATAAAAAACATACCGTGAATGGAATTTTATTTGCTGAGCCATTCTATTTTGTTATTTGAGGTTACCTACCGTTATTCAGAAAATAATAAATGCCTTCGAAACCTGGTGCTTGAGAATAATGCTGTAGATGAAATGGACTGATAGGTGAGAATCGAGATGGCATATAGAAGACTAGCAATAGACAGGACACAATGGATCACAGTATGCCATAAAGGAACAAGCTGGACTGACCACTAATGAAATACAACAGTTACGTGGGAAACACAAAGGAAGGAAAACTTGATGGGAAAGTCCCCAGAGGACGACAGAGGGACGAGTAGATCAAGAAGGATACGGGGACGAAGAGCTTCGAGGAGGAAAGAGAACTGGGATGGGAAGAAATGTTGGGCTGCAGTATGCCAATATTAGGATTGCAACACCACGAAGGAACCGCTATGTGAAGCTATGAAGGAGACTGAAATATCTGCAGGACTGCTCACGCGGTTTAATCCCGAACTTCGGCATAAGCCAATCCCCTTTGCTTTTCATTATGCCTTTCCTTTACGAATTTTATGCGAATATGTTGCAGAACTTGAAAAATATCCAAGTCTGGACGAGAAGATAAGGGATACTTTAGATACATCGAACAAAAGAAATATTCAGAAGTACTGATAGGTAAACGCATATGTCGGTTAATGTGAACTACATGGAAAGATATTTTCATGAGCAAAGGGTATGACGCAATTACAAGAAAACAGTATTAATGAAATTGCAAAAGTAAATCGATAGTAAAATAATACTCGGAAAAATCTATCAAGTATTCTGACAAAAGATTTCAGAGTGAAAGGTTGTCCAATAAATCTTAAGACCAAATAACCTCCCCCTGCGACCAATCCATAAAACATGTTTCCCCTCCTCGCCAGATTCCTTCCATCAATCACCAACCTCTCAATAACTGCCCCAACCACCACTCATTCTCCTCCTCTCATCCCTCCACCACCCTTCTCCCTTCTAACTCCTCGAGAGCATTTCCTCTCCGCCCTTCGCAACACTCACAACTTGAAGGCATCAAAACCCATTCTTATCCCTCTATACCTCCTTGAAGTTCTTGCATCAGCACTCGACGACACACAGTGGGCTAGAATCGAAAAAAGCTGGCCAGAACCTCAAAAACTATTTTTTTTAGCTAGGAAGTTGAAACTTCGCATACATATTCTCAAATAAATTTTGCATAACTGTTCAGAATATTTCTTTCCTGTGTTTTAGTACCAGTCCAGTACGTAGTAGTGTATGGAATGCACTCAAAGAAAGATGCCTTACAGTGCACCTCTTGCAGTGCCCAGCGATTGCACAACAAGAGCCATTCGTAGCAATATTTATTTATTTTACTTTCTAGTGATTATTTTCTGTCACTATTATAATTATTATGCAGATATAAAAGTGAATGTGACCATATTGCATCCACACGCTTGCCGCGTCGCCGTACTCTCCGCCGCCGCCGGCCAGAACCGGAGCCGACCGCACGCTCGAAAAAACGATTTAAAATTCGAGGTTGAAAGGTGGTGCAAGGTTTTACTTTAGGTCCACAATGTAGAAGCGTAACAGAACGACGTGGTATCAGTCACTTGGCGGAACTCCGTGACAATATCTACTTTTCCTCTACGTTTATGTAAAACAAATTGGGCAGAAAACAGGGTCCACCATTTTGTTATATATCTATGGTTATTGACGAAACAAAATCTTGAAAAACCCTTCAAACGGAAGAAAAAGAAGTGTCAATTAATATAGTATAACAGTTTTGTTGATAAAATTATTCATGAAACTACTGCACGAGGATAAAGTTGGCAATTTTCAGAAAAAATCGAGGGTGGTCGTTTTTTGCTAAATTTATTCAACTTTGGCATCACATATATTGTTAACGTGAAAATACAGAAAATAAATATTCTGGACAGTTACGCAAAATTTATTGGAAAATATGTATGCGAAGTTTGAATTTCCTAGCTTAAAAAAATCGTTTTTGAGGTTTTGGCCAGCTTTTTTCGATTCTAGCCCACTGTGCGACGCCACACTTTATAGTTCTTGCTTGCCCTTCGATGATAACACTCCTCGAATAATTTATACAAGTTTTAGAAGAAGCTGAATGAATTGTCATTTCTGGGGATCGGGTATGTGTGGTGGCTAGTGCGTTCGCTTAACACCCCACAGGCCCGAGTTCAAATACCGGCGGCGGCGGAGACTATTCGTGGCTATTTTCAGAGTTATCACGGCTAGGGATGGAAAAATTAATTGTATGATTCAAGCTCAACCGGATATTACCAGCTGAAATAACGTAATGTGAGATATATAAAACGTTGTTAACACAGGAAGTGCTGGAAAAAGGGACAAGGGTGGAAATGACCGTGTGATTCAGAAAATTATGGATCGAGCGATCACTTATTTGGCCCCCGAAAACCTATCGCTGGAGCCAGGGCCGCAACTAGGAGTTTTATAAGGGGGGCAAAGATCAGTTTGCTACCCCCCTCCATCGGTCCCCCCTCGCTCCCTCCCTCATCCTCCCCAACCACTAAAATATAAAACCTCCGTAAACTAATTTTTAGATGTAGGCTGAAATTACACACCGCATGTTTGCTACTAAGAAGTTTAATTATTATTATTAATTTATACATTAATAATTATTGTTTAGTAATTAAATTAGAAAAATTAAATAACTTTTTCTAATAAACTTTTCAAATTTTGCCGTCCCCTGAAATCTGCCGCCCGGGGCACGTACCCCCTCTACTTCACACTAGTTCCGGACCTGGCTGGAGGATTAACGGAAAACACTCTTCGATTAACCGAAAAAATAACCGTGTGATTCAGGCTTAACGAAATATTACCCGCTGAAGTATGCTATGAAATTTATCTTACATAACTTTATGCAAGATAAATTTCATAGCATCCCTAAATGGACATACGCAAAATCATGCCTAGTAACTGAAAACAGGTGACAATCGAGAACCGCGCGTTCTGGCACGTTCATCTCCTAGGCTACGGTTTGTACCCTGTGATATCACCGCTGCAAGGTACTACGTCCCACCGCTCACGTCCCCTTCGTTCGCCGGGAAGCCTATCTTTTCATTCGCCCGCCCCGCCCACCCGACCACGCACATCCACCGGACCCTTTATCCCGCTGTCTGCTGCTGCGATCCCTCGCTTCTTCCTGCTGCGGTGGATCGGAAGGCGGGACACCGTGAATTACGACCTCGCCGCTTTTTGGCTGGACCGGAGGCGACGCAAGGACGGCGGACAATTGGCGCATGGATTTATCCCAAAAATATCTCCCTCCCCACCCCATTAGCGGCTAAATGCCGTCCGGTATTCCTGCCGGGATAAACGCTCCTAATTCTGTGGGGATAAAAGTTTTTTTTATTTTTCATAATACAAAAAGACAGGGTCCCCTCTTAAATCTCATCCTCTGTCCACCCCATTCTTTTGTTTTGACCCGTGGAGTAAATTTCCTGCATGCATTTCCGGCTGAAGGTGCGACGAAGGAAAATACAATTTAATTTGTGCCCTTAGCATTTTAATCCGTATTGGTTCAATTCAGCACCCGTTAATTTCAAATAGTCAAGAGTATGGGAGTATGAATGAGTTTGCGATCATTTTGGATTACGAGCGCTCTTAAAAAAAACAGTGAACCAATTGTCAGTTCATCCGTTTTTAACGCGGTTTGCAAACATATTTATTCGTGAGATAATTGCTTGCAAAGGAAATACATATTTACGAAAATTCTTTTGTCTCTGGTGTGACTTCGAGGAGTTTACAAATAATTTTGATGAAAATAAGAATAATTTTTTTCCTCGTACTATATTTATTTCAAAACGTAACTAGATCTCGACAATAATGACGATCCTCATCAAAATATGGGTTGTAGTGAAGTGTTTTTTAAGAAATCAATTCGTAAAAACAATGTTATTCTTATTGGCTAAAGTATTTTAAAAAATAATCGATATATGATTGAAGTTTACGAAAGTCCCAACCGTCGGAAGGGGTCCTGTACTTGACGTACCCTCCACAAATCACTTAATCACCGATAGTTCTCATTGGCTAAAAAGACGGTACCAGCGATGGTTACTTGATACCTATGGCAATAAATATATAAAGAAATTCACGACATGTATCCTAATTTTCCGTCTTAAATAATACTACTGCTTTACCTGGTGCTATTATAATATTTGAAATCATATTGAATTGTCAAACAAATTGAGGCTTGCGACAGGATGTGAAAGTTATACATTACTGTGGTTTGTCATAAGAATACTAATGTTAAGGCATTTCCCGCACTTTGTGTAGGTAGTATAGATTTAAGTGTGGGAGGTCGTGTTTCGGTTTTAACATGTCGGAGGCTATGCACTACCATTGATCGCACCGTCAGATAAACGTTGGGCGGCGAGCATTCTAAATTAATTGCGTACCACATAGCGTACAATAGCGGCAAACGATACTGATGGCATTGAAAAGCGCATAGCATTGCATGGGAAGATATTACAGCGCAAGTGCAGAACATTTCATGATATTGCATTCTGAATGGCATGATTTCGCATGCATTAAACTCGATATGGCCTCTAGATTAACGTAACTGCACCTCTCAACTTATAGCTTGCATTTCCGCCTGCGTTCAAATCCTTCCAATGTGTTTTTTAATGTTAGGTGATATTAGATACTGTGTAGTCGTAAGTCCCCAAGCGAACAGTCAGTATGCCAACTTTTCGAACATTTATTGTCCCTCCTCAGGGCTCATAGTCAAATATTACGAAATGTAGGATGATAAAATGTAATGTAAAATTAATAATTACCATAAATATGACAAGTAGTCCTTCTTTTACTTCTGTAAAACTCAAAATGGTTAAAAATACTATTTCTAATTTTTGTGGCAATTCTAATCATATAAATCACACTTACATTACATAGAATTTCACTACAATCCCAGAGGAAGAACAATATACGCTCGAAACGTTAGCAAACTGATGCGTTTGTTTGGCGACCAAACCTTCTAGAGAAATATCTAATAATTCATTAACATCGAGATAAAAAAGACATAATAATGCATTTATATCAATATTTGTCCTTAAGATTCGGTTATTTTATTACGTGCTGAATGGTAACGCATTTAATGCTTAAGAGATAAAAAACACGTCAAAATTCTTAATAGAAGCTTTTCACTAACACCTCCGGAACAAATTATTAACATTGGCCATAAAATCATCTCATCAAACATCTTAACGTGACAAAACATCCGAGTGCTGACGAACGAACTTACTAAACGAACAAATATAATGAACTTACTTATATGAATATTATGAACCGCAAAATACACCTTTCAACACAAGAGCCACTGTTTCATTAAATAACATTTAATAATAACCTATAATTCAGGATATGCCCTCACAAAATAGTCCTATGTTCCGCAAAACAATAATTTTCAATTAATCGAAACAATTTTACGCAAATGCGAAACATTAATGAATAACTGTGTTTCATAACAATTTGGTCAACGCTACTGCAGGGTCAATTTGCTTTATCGAAGACTCCTAATCTTTTTGTTTGCTAAGTGCAAATGAGTTCAAATTGTGGATAAACTTGTTAGTATCACAATGGACAGGTTATAATTAAATTCTCCATTATCCTCATTGTTTGAAAGGGCATTTGGCGTCCAAGAGATAAATTCATACTACGATTAGCTTTTAAATGGCTTTTTCACTTTTGTCTTTCACCATAGTAAAGTTTAACGATTAAAATTAATAGTTGAAATTGTGGCCAAATATTTAATTTAGTCTTAACTTTATAAAGAGATTAACTTTTAACTTTCATTCACTATAATTTTATAATTCATCCATTAAATTTTGCTGAATGTCGATGTATCCAAATCTATGCAGACAAAGGGTTGAATAAAACAGTACTGTGGCACTGTTTTCGAACTCTCCATCTATATGAGATATATATTTTTATGATATGATGCTTGTATGCCATTATCAGAAACATTTGAAAGGATGTTTAGCGCTGCGAGACTTTTTTTTCGGAAAGGAGCACAGATGTCCGATGCCAATCTTAAAATAGAATGTTTTCAGACTTTTTAAGTTGAAGTTTAAAAAAAATATACTTCAAATTGAATTTCATATTTTTCGCAACTGAGAAAAACTTGATTTTTAACGTAAATTTATAATTAATATCAAGTACCTTTTCCAACTTTAATCGGTTTTTTTTCTTTATCGGTTATGTTTCAAAAAAGAACTTTTAAAGTTAACGTGGAGCACGAAATGGCAATCCTTCCAAAAGGCGTTTTAACATACTAATACAATAATATTGAATATCAAATTCTTCAAATATAATTACTTTATGGAAATTTACATCAAGATCACCAAAAGCAAATTTACCAACGTCGGGGTAATAAGCAAACTTCATATTTTCACGCCCGACTAAACGACTTACAAAGCTACTTTTACCGCAATTCTTTTCTCCATACAAATATAAATTTTTTTGTTTGTGGTACCAACCTTTTATTTTGGAGTTCCACCAAAGCGCACACCTATCTGCCCACTCGCAATGTGATAAATTATATTCCTTAAAGTATTTAAAATCAGGAACCTCCTCCTTCTTGGACGATTTATAAAAAATTTCAAAAAACTTATAATTATTACGGTGCTGGAAAATAAAAGGATCAGAATACTTAAAACTGCTAACTCTTGAACACCAAACATGACTTTGGTAAAATAAATTTAACTTCGATACACTCACATTTGTCAATAAATGTTTATCATCTTTAGAGCAGTATTTCAAAGTATTGCGTTCAGAGCGACACTTCTGAACATCCAAAAGGTACTGTTTGTCAAATACACAGTCAAAATAGTTAACTAACCTAACATCCCCTAATCGCATGCGACGGCGCATTCGAAGATAAAATCGGAGCTCTTTCCACCCCTATGCTTGCACTGAAGCTATTATTTAAAATTTCGGATCCAGATCCGATGTCTTCCGCGACTTTGGATCCGATGCATCCGATGAAGGGCAATATCCGCGGATATTTGGATCCGAGTCATCCGATCCGACCATCCCTAAAAAAATATGTTGCAGGTGAATTCATAAATCAGTGCCAATCATAAATCAGTGCAAATGCACTCAGGCGTTATCGGAGTCGTATGGCGAGACGATGAGCGGAGGGAGAGTGGACTTAGGGGGCGTGTCTCGAGAGCCCCTTTCATTCTGTCGAGATGCAGGTCTGAGTGGGTTCCTTTGAATCCGTGGCCATGACGACCCTTGCCAAGAAAGTAATGCGGGCTGACCTCCACCCGGCGCCGCCCAGCCGACATAAATACTCCAACTGCATCGATGAAATAACTTTATTTACCACAAACGTAGAATCCAGACGGACGCTGGAATTTATAAGCGCGTCCTCCACTTCTGCTCATTTCATTTCGCTGTTGCGGCCCTTGCCAGAGGAGGGAGAGGGTATTACTCGAAAAAAGGAGTTTCTCCGAAGATGCGAGTGTAAGCGTTGAAGTAAGGAAGCATATCGTTAGGACTTACATGATGTGCATGATAATTTATGGTACTGAGGGCGCCCTTGAAATGTGGTGTTATAGAAAAATGATGAAGATCGAATGAGTAATGTGGATGTTCTTAGCAGAACGGGAGACAATAGCAGCCGCGTGAGATCCTTGATAAAAGACGTTGAGATACTGATGACAGATGTTGAGATAAGATGGTCTGATATATAATCGTTTGAGGACGGGTGGAGGGAAGAACGTCCCAGGATGAGATAGATATAGAGAGCAAGTGAATAACCGTGCAAAATAGAGGATTTATGCGACAAAACGGTTTTAAAAAATCATGGCCCATTTGTGAATTTTCAACAAAGCATGAGTTAACTCCCGTCTTAATATAAATAGCCAACTTTTCCTTCTTTGTTACATTACTTTAATACTACCTTCTTTCAACGTTCATAAATAAGAAAAAAACTACATAAATTACAACAAGGGTCAAGGAGAGATGATTAGCTTTACATGTCTCCCAGTAATTTCTAGAAATAAAGAGATAAAATGCCAGAATGTTCCATTCCAACTCACACCTCTTAACCGCCATGAAATTATATAAACAGGTTCCCAACCTTCCGATAAACATCAGTCCTGAAGAGGTCATCGCCAGAGGAGAGGAAACGTTGGATTTTAACGGACTTAACTTTGTACTTTAGACAGGGGTTATCCCAAAAGTATTTTTTATTATTCACAGAAGAGTTATGCCCGCGTTCAAAGATTAGCTGAGAGAAGAATCGTGTGGTGAGCCGTGTCAAACCACTCTTCGGATTGCTGAATTATAATTATGATTGTGATCTTTCGCAGGCAAACGCCTCGTAAACGGAAGGACACGGCTTTTAAAAAAATTGGACGTTGATGGTAGGGACGAGAGTAAATGCTCTCGTAGCCATCTTTAATAAAGTAAAGCTGGTTCAATGAGAAGTGGTCCGGGATTTCCCGAACGGTGTTCAGTGGCACAACCAAGAGAAGATTGTTTCCAAGGAGACATAATTCCTCATGATGAGGTCAACTTAGTTGTACCGTCATCTTATTATGCTTTTTAGAAGACTTCTCTTTTCTCATACCCTTCTAAAGAGTTCCTCATTAATTGCTCCATCCATACATTTTATCTTCATCATTTTTCTTAGGCACCACATTTCATATGCTTCCACTCTTAACATTACTGTTGCTGTCAATGTCATTTGTCATATTCCGAGGTATAAATTACATACACGTATCCTTCATCACCTTGAACAAATCGTTGTACTATGCCGGAGGCCATTTGAGATCGTGTTTGGCAGATCTTTGTAATGCCAAAGTGTTGGCATTTGTGGGGACACGCTGGATTATTTTAATCCCAACATCACCTACGCCTTTTCTCCAATGGAATTTTACTGATATATCAAAAATCCGCGGCAGTTGTGATTAACCGGGTGAAGTCGCCGCGAGATTGGCCGAATATCCAGCACCTCTGATTCCCCTCGTGTTCCCGGAGATCCGACACGTCACACGACAATGAGCACGCGCGCTAGTGGTCGCAGAGGGAACTAGTTTTTACACTATTTTTTAGCGAAAAATCGCGTTAAATTTCAGTTCACCAATATACAAGTTGTACTTCGTTTAAAATCTCTCTAAAATAAAGTCGAAATAGATTCAAAGTATCTTGTTAACATATCATACCATTCACTTTTATCCCATGAAAAAGCGAAATAGCATCAGAGACTACTCTAGTAATATTTTACTGGAGAAAAACCGCCTGATATTAATCTTCGGACATTCTTACCACGGAGAAAATTAGCAGTGAAATTACAATGCTCACCACGTCATCGTATATTCGGTCACCATTTATTACCACCATCAATACAAATACCGCAACAATAGCAAAAATTTCCAAAGATAAGAACGAAGAATGTTTTGAATTTTCGAGACCGGTATTTTTCCTTCGACGATTACTTATCAAGGTATTGAATATAATGGCTAAATATAAACGTTTTCAAAATGTATAATGAAGCAGAATTTACTGACTAAATAATTGGTGAAGTACCAATATGGACATTAAAGCACAGCTAATCCTTTCATTGAACGACCGCACTGCATGCAGTTAGCATTAAAACTTGCTAACAATTCACTAAGCATTCCCAACGTTACAGTTTCAAGGTCGGGTGGTCTCAAACAACCACATCAACGGGCTTGGGTTCGACCAATACGCCTAGAATCTTCGCCAAAAACCAGCCCCAAGCGAAACTGGCCCCAATTTAATAGAAACAGTGCCGTACTCTGTATTTGCTCACGCAAAACTCAACCCCCATATTTGCTGAACAGTTCAGCACTAATATGCTTATGTGGGGATTTTCAGTGGTCGTGTTGTGTATGCAGTGAATGTTGTTTCGTTCTAACAAGGAGTACCTCTGTGGTAGGCATCACCATGACGCCGGAGGGATTATAGAGTACGCTCTTCCGTCGGGAATAACTTACGCCAATTAGAAATTCCCTTTCGTGCATGAGTCGAATCGCAAACTTTTCATCCAAGCATAGGGGAAACAGGGCAAGCATCACTTCCTCAAAGTGAGCGGCGGAGAAATTTTCGCTAATGGGTTCTAAATGCGGGATCATGGGGATTAAAAATGCAGGACTGCGCCACAAACGAAACTAAAAGAAGCAGGTAAATAACGAGCCCGGCTCGGTTACAAATTACCTGGAAGATCACACAAAAGTTACTCGAGAGAGAAGATAGGAAAACACTTCACGGACCATTTTGTAACGCTTTGCCTCGGAATATATAGTTTCCAATTGAATTCTATGCTCTTTATCATAATGGTGCCTAATTAAATAATGCTTAGGATGTTAAATGAGCTTAAATGTTCGAATGCTTAATTGAACTCTAAAATATGAGTGACGTATTTTCCTTGAAACAAAAACTGAAATAACCCTTTGGTGCAACATGAAGGTTGAAATAAATTACTTATAATCTCACTATATATACCTTATGTGACATATTAGAGTTTATATAATCATTCTGGCATTTAAGCTAATTTAACATCAACAGAATGAAGTAATGATACAACAGCGAATTAATTAATAGGTCTCTGAACACCTATTTAGGTAAAGACGTTTCTGAAAAGTAGGTGTAATTATTAAGCTAAAAGTTATAACAATATGGCTGTAAAGTCATCTATTTTTTTATTATGAGCAATTAAAATACGTCTTACAAGCCATCAAGGAAAAACGTAATTCGCACCGCCGCCATCTTGAATGACGTCAGCTCATGCAATAGTGTTGTTCTTAACCACCTTGACCGTGCACATTATTGAAGTTTACAGCGGAGATATTGTGGTTATTACGCCGTATTTTTCGTGTCGTAGTTATTCCTCGATATGTCGCAGCGTATAGCTTCAAGTACTGCATTGTGCCTAAGTGCAGAAATACGACTAGAAATCCTCCAAATAAATATTTTCATACGGTCACCCAAGACCTAGAACGAAGATTGGTTCGGGTGAGAAAGTGCCGACGAATGTGAATGAATGAAAAAAATGAATTCTAATATTAACGCATTATTTATCAGATTTGACACAATCCTATACCTACTCATCTTCACCAGTGGAAAGTTTTTTCACTTGCTGGCTTTATCCACTTCGAGGGGATCTCTGTCCGACGCTTTTTGAAAAAATTGTATTCCTCAAGGAGACTAATGCAACCATATAGAGCAACATTTGAGAAGTTTTACTTTAAAAAATAAAATATATATTTTTGAAACATACCTTTCTCGTGTACTATTTGTAACTATCCTTACGAGCAAAAACAGGTTAAATATTTTTTAAGATCTCTTAGTTTCCATAAGGTGAGGTGGGGTAAGTGCGACTGCGGGGTAAGTGCGACCCCCCTTCAGGTAAATCGTATTTCCGTTCTCGAAGCAGGTGGCGGTCGTGCAACATATTCCACACATTGTTATGAAACCAGAGCCAACGACTTTGTAATACTTATCCCTTAATTTCTCGTTCCACATGCTTAGGAAATATACCCGTCCGTTCATCTCGTAATCTTAGTTGGTTGTGAGGAGAGGCTATACCGCAGTTCCCTGAATCAACGCATCGGAGGTGTTACGTAAGAACTATATCTTGTTTTCTCTTCTTCATGGATTGGTTTTCCTTGCTTTGCTTTAAATTAGGAACTCGGGTCATTATATTTAGTTTATATGGGGGGTCGCACTTTCCCCGTCGTAACCATTCATATTCCTACCTTCCGGGGCAAGCGCGACCCCGTTGCCTGGGGTAAGTGCGACCCCCTGCCGCACTTACCCCAGAATACGAGGTTGAAGTATGGATTGAATTTTTAGCTTCTGTCTAACAGTTCTTGCGTTTAACTTTTAGTTTCTGTCTGGCAGTTCTTGCGTTAAACTTTCTTAAATAAATGTTGCAAAACACCGAAGTTTATAAAACTAGGTCTTTTAATTAGTCTTCTCATTAACTCTTATTTTGAAGGTTTATCTGATAAAATAGCTTACTTCGGTTTGTTGATTGATTATGATAGGGCATTGGATATCATGTCTTCTGACGAGGAGGATGTAGACGACATGGTATTAATGCCTGAAACAAGATAGCATGAGCCGAAAAAGCTTAACAAATTCGGTGACTAACATTCAAAGTGGAGATTGGATTCTGGCTTGATTCAGCAGCAAAAAGTCAGTTGCTCACTACGTAGGGAAAATTCTGGAGATTAATTAATGAATAAGGTGATGCCGTGGTTTGCTTTTTGAGGACATTTTTTGGAACTGAAATAAGTTTCACCTGTCCATGGTATGAGGATTCCAGCGAAATACCTAGGGAAGGTGTTGTAAAAATATTACCGAAGCCCTCTGTCGGCCGTCCACCGGCCGGCTTACAAATGTTTTTTTTTTCCAAAAAGTATTTCAAATACTGTTTTAGTTATGCAATCATTGCAAGAAAGGCTGTTAACTTCCACCTCACCGTCCTCCTCAAAAACTCGTGCCTCCACATAATAGGTTGTGCTCGGGGCACACACGAGCTCGAACGATACATTCATTTTGATGGTGCATAATTTGCACGCAACCAATGGCAGTCTAAACATGTCTAGACTGCCAATGGCGTCGTCAGCGTAATCTTCTCGTCCGACCCTAATAAATTTAATTTCATTGTTAAATTTCATAAACACATTTAATATGTATTTTACAAGAGCCTGTGATATTATATTTCCATGGCTATGCATCTTCACTCCCCGTCTTTCAGCATGCATGTAGCAATTTCTGTTGCATATGTAAGTAAACATTGCTGCCGTTGTAATTTTCGGCAAGTTTCCGGTGTCAGCCTTGGTGAATCCAGGTTCCGTGGCGTTCGCTTTTTACGATAAAACCTCCGAAAGATATATAAGAAATAAATCCTCACTTAAAGTCGTTAAATAAACCGAGAAATTTGGTGACAATGCGCAACGCCACTGGATTTCCCACACGATTGCATGAGCTGACGTCACTTTCCGGCTGGCCAATGGAATTACGTTTTGAAGTGGGTGTGTTTTTGGAACTGTTTCGGTCATTTCTTTTGTAAATTCTTAAGAAAATATGTGAAATAAGTGTGTTAAAGTGGCCTTTATGACAATTTTACTATATTTTACGATTTTTAGTTAGTATTTGAAGGGATATTAACATTTTGTCCAGAGACCTATTAAAAGCTACTGGCAGAATATCAATGGAATATTTCCAGTTGTATTACCAACTGGCAAATTGCGAGTAGCTTTTAATTTACTAATAAGTTGTTGTAGCAGTACCTAATTGTATTGATTTCACACAAAGTATGCATGTCATAGATCATTTCGTCCTTCTTGCTAAATACATAGAGTATTATATCATGTGATTAAAGTGAGCGTTTTCTTCAAACCTTCTAGTATGACAAAACGAGCTATTTTATCTTACATTACAATTTTCCATTGTATCAGTGGAATTTTTTCTCCATACTGCGAGTTCCTCGTCTTAGAAATATGTAGTACTATTAGGGACGAAAAATATTTTATGTAAGAAGCGGCAATGTGCCTGATAAGTGGATAGATATATATGCTCGTACTCGACGCTTCTTGATCCGCATGGCTGAAGCGTTCCTCACGCTTTTCAAAAGATCCATGTTATGCATTGGACTTTAATTTTGTTCAAAACTACCTGAATAAATTAAAGGAAAGACATTGTGTACAACTTCTTAGGTTAGCTAAACAATGGTTAATGTCTTGTATAAACATTGAAATGATTAGATTTTCCAGAATAAAGTTGTATGAGAAAGTTTGTTTGTTATTTTCTGTAAAAATATTCTTGTATAAAATAAAATATCATTTCAGCGATGCAAATTTTAAAAAAATCGTTGGTACCCAAAAAAGGTCTTTCACCTCACTTCCAAATATGTTTCAAAATATTGTATGAATCCATTTGTTTTTTGGAAGAATAAAGTGATGTTTTCGCTATAAAATTTCCCGTTATTTGTGAATTATTAATACAGTAATTGAGAAGAACTACTAGCAATTTTTAGTTTAATAATACGCTTGAAATTTATCAGATTATAAGCATGACTCAACTCGTTGGTACAAGGAATCGTTCGCTTCGACATCCGAAACTGACCCTAATTCGTAAATAACTCCCCACAATGGCAGCCACTGTGACATGTTTTGACGTCCCTCCTTCCCCCAAACGAGGTCGAGCTGAAGTTTGAATTAAATTACCATTCATAATCGACTCGCTGACTCGCAATATATATACCGCACCACCCTCAAGGACGCGGAATATCACTGGATTCTCAATTCGCCGCGTCCGAAGAAGGATTTTCCGTGGCGCGGCATAAATAAAGAAGCCATCTCCTTCCTCCTCCCTCCTTATTCGCTATAAAGATCTCACCCCATTGTCCCCCCCTTCCCTTCTGGCCAAAATGGGTCGCCGGAACAGACAGCCGGGGGACAAAGGGTGGGCATGACCATTGTTAGGGCGAGGGGAGGGGCTAAATGAGGGAGGGGAGAGGGGGAAGGTGGCAGACTTGACCCCATTGCCCATCCTCTCTTCTCCCCGCTCAATGGGACGCCCGAAAATAATAATAAAAAATCATTCCGTCCCATGATCTCTCCTCTACGACCAACTTCCCGTTCGCCATGAGAAGTTTAGTACCAACGCAAAAGCGCGCGATGTTCCAATTGACCTCCGATATGATCTCGTGCTCTGGAAAGTGGAGATAGTGGCGTAAAACTGCACAGACAATGCCATGAACATTGTGTAAGCCCACTGACCGACATTTTTCGTTACGTAAATCACTCACTCATCGGTCACTCTCATTCCGAGATAGGTATAACTACCACTGATCGCCATGGGATGTTATTCTGCTGAAATACCACGTGATGAAACAAGCAATGACTATCACGAGAGATGCGTTTCATCGCACATGAAATTGCCAAACTAATTACAACAGTTAGGAGTATTCGCTTCCATAAATGAGGAGTTATACTGCAATACCATTCTGCATCGCTTTTGCTTTCCGCAATACCCTCGTATGCATAGTATGGCACACGTTACATTCTCCATTTCAGTTTGATGTGTCATGAAACTCTAGTGCTTAGGATTTATTCACTTAGGCTGGAATAGAACACACCCCTCCCACTCATTACTATAGTCAAACCAAAAACAATTTCATATAGCCACATATCGCATTATTTCTAAAGGCTGAACAGAGATAATGGCTCCAGATAAGAATTTGTGACTCTCGACTAAACATTCCATAAAATATATACCAGTTGAAACAGTGGCGCAGCGAAACCCCCCCCCTATTTGATAATCAATCAATGAGTATTAAACAAGCGCTTTTGCCTAACTTTAATTGGAAAAATAGATTACAACTATAAATATGGACTGAAAATTGGCAATTTTCGCAAAAAATGAATTTTTTAGAATGTTGGTATCTAATTATCTAACAATACCAGAAATCTGGAAATTGACATTGTCGTGAGCGTTCTTAGCTAAAAATTTTGTGAAAAGCATAGCACTTCGCATAACTTGAAGGCCAACCTGATATGGAACTACTCAATTGGTACAAACGGAAGTACTGCGTTAATTTGCACCGAGAGGGAAAATTCTACGTCAGTGACAAACCATAGCCCTTCAACCAGAAACACCTGACAACCTGACAAAAGCTGACAAGATCTGATGGACCAATACATATTATACTGCCTACCTTACTGCTCCAGATAACATTTGTAGCCACACTTACTCATAAAAAACCCTCAAACGAGCTTAATTCTTGAGGATCTGCTGAACGCGAGTGTATTCAGAACAGTGAAAGAATAGAAAACGAGGCAATGCGAATCAGTGGCGAAGGTATTGGAATTAATTTGGAATAGTCAAGCTCCCTATACTTAACTATTGCACGTGCATGAGGTGTGCAAAATAATACTCTTGCAATAACAATCGTGCTTATTACTATTTTTGCTTTCCACCTGGCTCCAATAAATGTATTTTTTAAATCACTTTCTCGGAAGCACAAAATGGGTGCCTTGAGTAACCGTAGTTAATTCATATTATACTTAAATCATTTAGGGTATTCTCTTTTTTCCAGGTAACCTACAAGAGAACGCACCGGCTCATTTGCTGGCCGATCAACCACGTAAAACTTGAGCCATTATCTTTTAGTTTTAAGAGTCATACACCCTCATAAAATTAACCAAATCTAAAATATTAAATAAAAAAGTACATTTGAGAAAATAACTGAAGGGTAAAATGCGGAAAATTATCAATTTTGAGATACAGGTAAATTACTGGTATTAGTGCCCTCAAAATTTCAATGCGATAGCCTTGAGCTCAAAGAGGTCACTAGAAAAGAGCAATGGACAGGGAGGTATGTTCATTCTTTCGGTATGAGGGGTGGGAGAATGGGGTGGGTGGTGGCGCCTACTTGTCTTGTTGTTCCTGTTCTTGGCGGCGCCTCTCTCGCTGCGGATCAGCACCTCCCGCTCGTCCTCCTCCCACACCTCACCCTCGGCGAACGCCAGCGCCACCACGGCCGAAGCGACGAGCAACAGCAACGCCCACTTCATCCTGCGGGAGGAATAGGAATTAAAACTCTCGTCACTTCATCCATCTACAACACGTAACATATGACAACATCAAAACACGCTTATCCAAAGCAATGGCAGCAGTATTCAAGGTGGTTATTATATTAACATGCTGGGATGATGATATTCATAAAACAAGTTTCTTTTTTCAACTCTTTAACCGTGAACTCCCCACAGAAATTTGAGGAAGAGGTGGAAGAGGGATAGATACAACGTTTAATTAAGGTTAAAAATGAATATTAAATCATTCATTATCCCATACCTTTCCCCACCTTGCCTGCATATATTGTCATTCATTTATGATTAAGGCGAAAATTACGAAACGCGTGGCTATAGATTTTCGGAAAATTCAAAGTTAGAATTTGTAGATCCAACGCTATCATTAGGCCAGATCTACTCACTCTACACTCTACTCATCAGTCAACACTCCTAAGATTGGTTTGACGCAGCTCTCCATTTCTCTCTCCTATCTGCTAGCCTTTGCGTAGCGACGTATTTCTTCTCTTACACATCCTTTATAACCCTTCCTATGTAACTCATTCGGGGCCGTCCCTTGCCCTTCTTCCCTTCCAACTGTCCTTCTACGATTATCTAACGATCTGATAGTTGTATTATTCTTCCTCATAGAATAAACCTCTAAAATCGCTGGCACAACAATGGTTTCCCTGGATTCGCTAGTGGTAGGACCCGCCTGCCTTTGTGACGGTGTCCCTTCCTTCCCTATCCCGTCCCAGGAGGCGTCGTCGGGCTCCTATCGCGGCGGCGCCTCCTTCCTTTTTCCTTCCTGTCCTCCCCCTTCTGCGTTGCAGAGGTGATAAGCTTATAGCTTCAGGATTCGGCCAAGATATCTAACCCCGCGAGCCCGCCCTATGGTTTCGAATCCACTGTCCTTCTACGATTGTTTTCATCAGGCTATCATACCTGATAATGCGGCCGACTAAATTTTACCGTCTTCTACTAAGGGGTCATCAGAAGAATTCTGTTTTCTCCCAATCTTATTAGTACTTCCTCCTTACTTACTCCGTCGATCCATTTTATCTTCGTCATTCTTAGATATCACCACATTTCGAATGCTTTCACTCTTGACTTTTCTGCACCTGTCAACGTCCAAACTTCGCTCCCATAGAGAAACATGCTCCATATGTAGCACCTGATAAATAGTTTCGTCGCTTCTATGCTTGTATTTTCTGGCCTATTATATCCTTAAAGTCATTTACATGTCAAATACTATGTGACACAATACATTGGACCTTAATCCTTGCTTCTTAACCCTAATCTCTTGCTTTAAAGTATCCTATAACTGGAAAAATAAATTTGAATGTTTAAATCGAGGTTTTACCCCGAGGTTTTAAACGTAAAAAAAACATTCACTTCGTTATGAATACATTTTTAAAACTTGTAATAAGTAAACATTTTGATGAGCACCGAGCACCACTCGTATTCGATTAATCTCTTTCGGCAAAGCGAGATTAAGCATTCATACGCAGTGAGCATTAATTCAGAATTTATTCACGGCTTGTTCTGGAATCGTTCAAGGGATAGCTTTGACGTGACATTGTTTTAGATATCAGAGCAGCAAACGTTTTCAAAGCAAATATATATCCGTAAGTTATTTCTACGTAACATGATTGGAAATTCACTACTGATGAAATGCAATTTAAAAAATTGTTACAATTAGTCGTCGTAAAACGATACAACAAGCAAATACGCTGGTACATGGGATGAGAATGATATATACAGCAGGCAGATTCCACTGCCTTCCATTCTCATCATGGAGAATAGACATTTCCACAAAGTTTCACCGGATACTCTATCATATGATACCATAAAGATGAACTTGGTCGCTCTCAAAAACGTAATCTATTATACCGCATATTCCGGCACTTTTTATGAACTTAGACGGAAATTTGTAAAGTATTCAGGCTTCACTTGGTGGAAGCAAATAACTATAGTGCGAGATAAATCACTTTGCAATGTTCCACAAAAACTTATATTGTTCCGACTCAGGGTATCGACTAGTATTTTGTCATTGTAAATTTGTGTAAAAAGTACCTTGATAATGGATATATAATAGTCGAAACTCAGGGTCGGAACATTAAAGTTTCTGTGGAAGTGATTATTAAGTGATTTATTATGCACTAAAACTGAGATGGCAAACACAAAATCACGTTATGTGCTTCACAGTACCTGATCATCTGCGATTTAAAAGAGTGGAATCGACAAGTATTTTAAAAACTATTAATCACCATATTTCACCTCATGTAATCACCAAATATTGAATTTAAAAGTAAAAGCTGCATGATGACTTACATAATACAGAAATAGGACCTCAGTGAATATTATTAGTTTCTGAACGCAGAAGTCGGATGGGAAGACGTGATCACGTGGGGTAGTGAGGGGCAAGAGTCCGCATGGGGCAAGACGACTTGACTTGACTTTTTATTTGTTTTACCAGATTCCTTTTCCGAAATAATTCTCTAAATTCCGGGATGATGCCACTTGTAGCCAATCAGTTTCATTTAAATACAGCACAGGGGTGCATTCATTGGAAGACAGCGAAAGACAGAACGTGAATTTTTCTTATTTTCACTTACGCGATTTTTATCTAAATTGTAGGACCACGTACTTGTTATCTGTGCTTTGGGCGTTTAGTTAACTACTATGTTTGTTACCATTATTGATTGGATAGCGTTTAATTAATTTAAAACATGGAGGAAATATAAATGCACCGCATATTTTGGAAAGGGAGAGTTCACACAAGAAAACTGTGATTAGGACTCTTGCTCCATGGGAGGGCACTTGTCCCACATGAGGGGCAAGTTTCCGATTTTTATTTCTCATAAATTTTGATGAATAACGCCAGTTATTTATTTTTTATGAAGCAATGGAAGATAATTATTGCAGTACATGTACCTGCAAACAAATTGTGTAAAAATAAAAATTATTGCTTGAGTCTGAAAGCATAATCTTTATAATTATTTGTTAGATGCGTACCCTTGCCCCTCATTCCCCTATTACGCAATCACACGAGTTGAACATAACTCGAATACCGGGTACTGAAGAGGAAGGAAAAACAGTATCACGCAATATGACAACTCACGCCCAGCGTTTGACTGAATCCTTGAAAATCCAATTTATCTAAATAAATATATGATTTAGCGACACTGCTTTTTTTAAATTCCATACTTCTATTTTATTTATTTGAGTTCTTGTCCTTTCACTCATTTTAAATTTTTATTGAATTATTTCTAGCGACAAAATAATTAAGTAAAGGCAACAGCGGTAAATAATGCGATACCTTGGATATACTCGTTTTTTCCGAGTATTTCCGGCGCATAGTGAAAAATTGCGAGGGAAATCATTAATCCATGTTTGCTGATCGAAGGATCACGGGTTCAAATACCGGGCGAAGCTTTCAGACACGCCCGCTCCAAAATCATGGGAGGGCGAGTCGGCCCTCACGGGGAGGAACGCGTGAATCTCTCTCCTGCATGCGAGAAATTCACAAACGCGCCTGTGGCTAAGACAAGAGGGAGCTATACCACCAATAATTGAAACCAAACACTTGGATTCAATGGACCGAATAGGCGGTTATTCCCTTGAAATAATAGGGTGGTTTCGTATTATTTTTTCATTGCCTAAATCGAAAGATTATTACTCCTGGAGACCGCATTCACGCTCTTAGATATTTAAATGACGATATCTATTTTTCGCGATTAAATGGAATGTGAAAAATTTCAAGCGCGTGAAAAAGCGACGGGTAAGTATGAATGCTGAGAAAACCCCGTGTGACGTATTTCTGGTTCCCGCTATCGCCATGTGAGATGACCTTGGGGCGAGGCTTTGAGCGCCGCTACGATGCAGGCTGCTAGCAGGTAGCAGAGTAGCCAGCTGGCAGGTAGCGCTTGGCTTAAATAAGAAATACGAGCGCGCTGCGCCCGCTCCCAGCGGGCTTCCCACGCTCTTTTCAATGCAGGTCCACAGAGGGATACGCGCGTTTCTAATTTTAAAATGTAGAAAAAAAAGGCAGGGTCTTATGTACAATTTTAATTGGAATGTTCATGCACAAATTGAGGTCAGAGGACCTCTTTAAACACAACATTGGAAGTAATTACACTATCCTATGTTAAACGCACATGATGACTCATACGTACGTATCAACGAGAGACTTGAATGTGGAATCAGCCGCATTTTGATAAAAGTTATTTAAAGAATGCGAGATATTGTTGCAAATGAACAAAGGTATCAGTTTGTGCGCAGTTAATGTCACGAATATTTACGGGTTTTTGTTTTTTTTTGTTTTTTTTTTAATTATTTAAAAACCAATTTTAGGAAACAATAGCAATATTTAGGAAGTAAGATATGCCGTCGCATGTTCTCTGATGAATTCTGTGCATTTTGGTACCTCATTTGTAGAGTTTGGTTGCGTATAAGTTGAGAAAAAGGTATCTATACAGTAGAAATAATATAGAAGATTATTACCCTATCAAACGATGAAAACTTTCCGACCTAAGGCAACTTTAATAGGTGATTATTAAGAGATGTTTCCCTAAGCTCTGTACCTCATGCATACATTGGTAATCTCAGATGATGTAAAACTCTTATCTACTCGTATAGCATCTAGGTCCCTGTGATGTCACGTTGAGTGGCATCGCATTGGCTCCAATCTGGCCTTTTTCAAATGGCGTTAAAATTGGCCATTAACATTCGTCTAAACTGGGATTTCTAAAAATCAAATAATTTGTATATTATGAATACACTAATGGTGGGTAACGAATGGCAATCAATGCCTTTCGTTTTCTTTGATGAAGGGATACTACCCTATTCAATGAAAAGTTAAGTATGAGCGAAAGAAGATGTGAAAATTAATAACAGTTGAACTGCGGTAACCATTGTGGCGAGGGTGGCCGAAACAAAGCATGCATATCAGCCATCCTCAATTTTTCCCAACCGGATTCGGTAGTCGGGTAATTGGCCCACTGAAATGAGAGGGAAATTGGAGGCGGGTGGGGTGAGAGGGGCGGGGGGGGGGGGGGGGGGGTGAGATTGGGGAGACGGAAGAGAAGCTGTGGCCGGACGCGTTAGGATTGATCACGTGACTCATGCATTACCGTTTCCAATTCGAGTTTTAACTGCGGCATTTTAAATGGCGATCGATATCCAGGAACCGGAAGCGAGGATACCAGCAATCGGGGATGACGAAAATTTTTCGAAAATTAAAAAAATAAAATAAAAATGATGAAACGCTCCAACCAGGACGAGGAATAAATCAAGTACGCGGACTGGCTTAATGTTTTATCCCATGAAATATACGGGTGGGCTCCGAGAATATCTTTTTTCTCGCATAAATGCATTTCCATTTTTTTTCTTCCAATCTCCTCACTCTGCCTCGTAGTGCTTTGAAACGGGGCCGAAGCTTAAAGCAATATCAAACAGAACGTTAAATTTACGGTAAGGACGAAATTAAACCATTGACTTGAATGATTAACACATATCTCATCAAATAATGTTTCAGCAATTAGTTGTCTTTTACGGTGAAGGCGTATCCATTAGCTGCAGTGCACTGGAGGTTTATCGTATTTTTTTAAAATGTGATTTTCATTTATTAGGAAAACATACTCTCTATCAAACGAACTTGATAACGAAACTGATAGCAAAATATTTCTCGTTATCTACGAGATTTTTCTCGAGGAATGATAAAAATCCAATGCAAAAAAGCGTAGTGGTAAATTGGCTACACCCAGAATGATTTCTAGATTTATTTTACGCCAAAAATAACCCATAAATAACAGATGGTTTTTGCATCATACAAATGGGTGATATAATCGGCATCCAATAGATGAGAATTCTTTCAAAATTCCGTGAAATCCCTACATCAGGCTCCATAATTTTTTTTTAGAAATTGAGGCACATTTATTGACTCGCCCTGATGAATCGTTTAAAAGAATAACAGAAGAATGGAATTCTACAGGAGGAATTTGTCGAGAAAATACACCCGAAGCGGAAATACGAGTACGGACTATTATAATTCTTCACTCTCAATCAATTTATCTACTTCATCGATAAAAAAATGTTTCCGTTTGATACGGATGACACCGATATTTTACAGTCATTGCGGGGAAATTTGTTTACCCTGATGGAGGTCATAAAATTTTGAAATGGGAATATAAATGAATTTTCGTTTCGGAAAAAGATTTATATAATCCTGGTCCTCAATAACGGAGGGTTTCATTATTGATAACATAAGGTCTTCACATCTCAGGATTTGTTAAAAGAGTTAACACATCTGCTCTGGCACCTGGCCAGAAATTTGTTTCTGGAGAGCTTTGCTGATGTGCGGTTTACCTGTACTGATGTTTGGTAGCCAATTATGCACTTGCCGCAAAGGTATACAATTAATTAATTCAGCTTTACGATTCTTTTGATTTATTCTTAACGTTAAAGTCATCGTAAGTGATTCGCAGACGTCATGAAACGATAGCGAAAAATAGAGTGCCAAAGCCCTTAAGGATAGTGGTCTTTACAGACGATGTGTCGCGGGTAGTCGCCAGAAGGGAAAAAAATAATTAGGAGGGTTGGGGAGGAAGGGGCCTGGAGTCTCCGAAGTCCTTCCTCCGGTCTACGTGGATCTACGAGCCTCACGGAGAGCTCATTAATTAGGCCCTCATTGTCTGCTCAGCAACTTAAACTTCGGCAAAACGCAGCGGAGAGATGAAATTAATCCGAGGGCCCAGAGCATACAAGCAAGGTGCATTCACACTTCCGTGTGTACGTATCCGTGGAAAACAGCGGCGAGTCAGACCGCGAAGAGAGGGAATTCCACCCACGGAAGTCTCGCATTACATAATGTAAAGACGCGCCGACAACTTGGTCGGAGGCAGCGCCGACGATGGCCTTCAATAATAATGGGTCGGTAGGTTGCAGGTGCGGTGCGGTTTTAGGTCAGTGTTGTCGCGTTCGAGTTGAGGGCGAAAGATCGGAATTTTCTCTCTCTCAAAGAACTCTTCCCGGGACGGCTGGAGCGGGTTGATGGGAAGGAAGGAGGAGTCCCTCAAAAACTTTCGAGGAAGGTTCAGAGACATCAAAACTCAGCCCTCGCCCAGAGACAGAAAAGCATGTTCTTTAAGAGCCCCGATAAATCGCTCCCTTCACGCGGGAGAAACGATTATCATCCTAATCTTTTCACTTACCCAGAATAAACAAATAAAGCGAGTTACACCTGTTTTCGTGGAGTACAGAGAACTTTTAGAGGTGTGCAAAATCAAAATAAACTGCCATTTTTCATGGAAATAATACCTTAGTTTAAACAAAATAGGGTATAGCTAAATCGGCTGAAATAGAAGTTTAAAGTGTAAATCCTAAAGCGAATTAAAATAAGAATTAAATATCCAAAACAGGATTTTTCGGTTGGCTAGGCAACCATCATTGGGAGGAATACAACTAACGCTTTCTTCGGACTTAACGAGACTTGGACATCTCTCTTGGACTCTCTTCCCCAATGATGGTTGCCTAGCCAACTGAAAAACCGGATTCAGAATCCTTGACTCCTATTTTATTTGGATTTAGGAAATAAACATCTAGATGCTTAGTACAATAAAGAATTATGGGATTAACTTTATGAGATTTGATGATGGGAGTAATAACAACTAAGTAATTTTTCAGGCAACATTTAATGAACCCAACCAGTTACTACAATTACTTTGTCATTCTAAAGGGTACAATTCCACTAAGCCAGCAACGACTGAATCATTATGTGTAATTTTTCCAGCACGGAGAAATAAGAATTCAACGATACAATTCCACAAATCAATTCTCCTCTCTAACACTGTAGTGGTTGAAATGGACGAAGCTTTGACTGAGAAATGTAAATTTAGCAAATTAAAATTAATACTGACACCGAATTTGGGAATTCTATGGCGGTTATGAATTCTGGTGGTTGTCCCATTCATTTTTTTATGCAAAAGTTGCGTTAGCGAGAAAAATAAAATAATGCGGACTTTTTAATCCAATTAGATTAATCTTAATACTTCTCCCGACCTATTATTAAGTTTACAATAAACAGGAAATTTTTTTTGACCGATGTATATTAATTTGTCACTGTTAACTCAACGTAATAACTTTAATCAAAAAAATTATCCAGAAGCTAGGGATATACCATGACAATATTATATAAAATATTTCATTATACGCAATACATTAAAATATGTGTTTCTCTTAAGTTAATACCGAGAGTTCCTATCTTTTCGATAATAGTTCAATGCTCATGAACAGATATTAGCGGGTTTAGGATGGTTATTTCTATTCTATTCATTCATATTTGTCGAAAAGTGCCTCTTGGTAAAACATTTTTGCTGACATTCTTACATCTACCTATTGTGAATATATTTATTTCTATTGAACTAATATACTTAGCAAAATAAACAGATTTTAAAACGCGAATTTCACGAGAAGACGAAGATAATTTGATTTTCATCGTATTATCCATGAAATTCACACCTTATGAAAACTCGAAAGCAAACAGATATAATATAAACGCCTTTGTATGAAAAAGAGCATTTCGCCGATTACCACGTATCTCATATCCGTCCACACCTGAACTTTTCAACAACAAAAAGAGTCGTCCACGTAACGCGTAAACGCGGATTACCGCTCAAAAACCCTTTTCATCCAGTTTTCAGCCTGCAGAAAATAACTGCCACTGAGAGAGTCCACTCGCGAATATTTCCCGAAAGAATTTTGAGCTCGGAACGAGATAAAATAATAACGCGGAATCGAGTCGCGCAGTTGGGAAACGGAAATCGTTGAGTTTGTCATGTGTGAGCTCCCATTCCTCGTCCTTTCTCCTCTTTGTGCCGTCAGCGTATGCGTATTCACGCGCAAATATATGAGTACATGCTACTTGGTGGCGCCAACGGATGAAATCCAACGGGTATATTTTCAAAGTTAGACATTCAAATTGAATACCTTGTATAATATGCAGCATAACGTGGTACAAGTTAATTTTAGTTTAATAAGGAATTGCAATATTTCAACTGAATTTATTTCTGCACGATACGATTTGTTTTTACAACAAAATACCGTGCTTTTATTTACGCAATTAAACCAATGCTTGCTAATTTCGACCAATAGGGTGTTTGAGAAGAGAATTATTTTGTGCAATTGTAGCGTTACATTCCTTCTCGACCGTTAAATATTCAATCGCAGCTGGCTGAGTGGAATTGTACGATAGAGGATGACAAAATCTGGGAATTTCTGTGGCGGGAATGATTTCCGGTTCAATTCGTCTTTTAATCGAAATTTTTCGTTTGCGATGAATGAAGGAAAATTCGGGATTTTTTTCTAATCAAATTAGATTTATATAAATAATTCTATTGACCTATTAAAGAATTTGTAATAAATCAGAAAGTTTTGACGACTTGTATCTAATAAATTGTCACAGATGTAACTTTTCGTTGCCACCTGAAAATGTTGTAGCAAATACGGAACGCGTTGTGCGAAAATAAATTCAGCGGAAATATTTCAATTTCTTTTTTGACTAATACAACCTGAAATTAATAAATTGCCGACTAAGTATCATATTTACTGAAATCGTGAATAAATGTTCAAAATCATGTTAACTCGTGCGAAAGATCCATAGACAAGATAGTCCCGGTATACTTTGAACGAATCATGTTAACTCCTTGGTGCAAGGATTAATTTTTATCGTTGATGCGAAAGAAAAATCGATAAATTTGAATCCAATAATGCGATAATCAGATGAAAATGGAGTGTGTGTACATTTGAACTAAAGAATAAAATATAAGTTTCTTTCCCCGACCAATGATATAAATATTTAATGAATATTTCGAGTTGAAGTAATTAAAAATGCCAAAGGAAAAAGACCCAAACGGACTAAAATGCAATTCTGTCGAGGGCCAAAGATTTAACATTAATGGGGTGAGAACTATTACAAAAATTGTCTCTCCCAAATAAAAAACGTACTTAGCGCGCCTACACAAGGAATATATCCTGAAAATTTCGTGGATCTACTGAGAGAAGAGTCGGTTTTGGGGTGTAGCGCATTACGGTGCGGAAACGTGGACTTTAAGGAAGGAGGACGAGAGAAGACTGGAGGGGTTAGAGGTGTAGGCGTGGAGAAGAATGGAGAAGGTGAAGTAGACGGAAAGGAGGAGGAACGACGAAGTGCTGGACATGGTGGGTGAGGAGAGGCAGCTTCTAGACGAGATACAGATGACATAGAAGTATGGATGGAGCGAGTTCTAGCGGAGAGGGGATGTTGAAAACAGGCCAAGGCGGTAGAATGTTGGGTAAACGATGGATAGGAAGGAAAAGAATAGGATTTATAGGTATAATTGAATAGGCCTTATTGTGAGTTGATTAGGGAAGTCTGTGACGGGAGGGTAGACTGCCAGAATACTCCTAAATATTCCACGGAAGCCTTCTTCAATTTGCATTAAAAATAAGTAAACATTAATACCTTCAATAATTTGGTCTCTCTGTCGATGTTGAGCGAGTGAATCTGTCAGTCTGTCAGGATTGATTCCTTTTTACAAGAGATTTACATGCCATTCCCCAAAGCAAACTACATGCACATTTTATATGTTTACACGCCACGTTCTTCGCGTACAAAAAAGCACGGTGTGTAGGCCACACGTCGCAGCGTGCCACACGTACCGAGAAAGCCGATGCAAACGCTCCCTCGCGGATATTACTGGTATTACATTATTATTTTTTCCTTCCCGTCATTCATTTCATTTTTCCCCGTTGCCGTTGCGATAAATAAAACGCATTGCCTGAGGGGAGGCCTCCCGCGTCCACACTCCCCCTCTTCTGAGAACAGAATAAAATGAGGAAAAAAGGAAACCACTCCTTGCCTGACTTCCCCCAAAACTTCAACAGCGCCAACCAACCCCTCACTTTTCCCCCGACGACGAGTCTTTCACTCCACTTCTCTCTCTCTCTCTCGCACCGCGACATGGGACGATTTTCATCGTGTTTTGTTTTTTTTTTGCACGATGAAATATGGAGTTGGGCAGAATTCTTTCCCCCAACACATCCCTGGGGGGAGGGAGCCGTCCGCCCCTCCCCCCCCCCTTATTGGAGGAAATGGTCGCGCGGCTCAAATATTTTCCGGCGCCTAATCCCCTCTTGTACAGCTTTTATTTCCCCGTCCTCACTCCCAGGCATGTCCCTCCCTCTCTCTCTCTACTGATCTCTCTCAACGGTCCTCCTGCCTCGCGTGTTCACCTGGCCGGAATCTCCGTGCCTTCGCAACCGGAGGGGATTACGAGCAAGAAGAGAGAGGCCTTCGAAATAATCCATCCCCTTTCCTCGTCCGTTCGCCCTTTCCTGCCTAATCGCAAAACTGTCCTTCCTCCCCGACGATGGATCGTCTTAAACGTACTCGTGCCTTACTCGCTCGAGGGTAGAGGAGATGCTCAAAAATATATGTTGCGGTCTAGATACGGGCTGATCGATGAATGAGGAACTAACAGATGCTGCAATTTGTTGTAGGTTGAATTCAGTCACTGCTTTTTGAAAAGAGTAATGGAGAAATTAAGAGAGCCCTTTCTACAATGTTGCAGTTTTACTGAAGGCCATGAAAAAACACGGAGAACTTATTCATTGGCTAAGATTTTTTAAATTCATGGAACAATTTAGCTCTTTTTTCTTGTTATTACACAATAGCTGGTATTCAAAATACGATGCGGAGATATTGAACAATGGGAATTGCTGGACCACCCCCATAACTCGCATCTATTATATCTAGCCTAAAGATAGTTCTGAAGTAACAATGAACCACAGCAGTTGTCATCATTCAAAGTATGATCATTATAAATAGAGAAATATGTAATATTCTCAATTCTATAATAATAAGGTATATTTATATTCTACAATAAGTTGCAAATTTTTTTCATTTCTATCTTTTCTTAACTCCTTTCGAAGCCTCAACGCTTTTAATTTGGATTGGGTTGCATTGGATTCTCTTTGAATTTTAACACCAAATGCGGTGTTTTTTTCTGTATTAATCACCCGTAAACCACAAATCGTTTGATATTACAGTTTCAATTTTCAGTTTTTTTTGTACCTTAGTTACCAAAACAATTAGAGCGAAAAATTTTGAAAATTATGTTGTTATGCAATTAATTATGTAATTTCATGAATGTTGTCTCAATGCCCCGTTGATTCTTGTATAAAAGACAAAGACGTTGGAGATAAAATTTGACGAACGATTATAATAGAAAGATAAAACCTCAATGACCCATCCCTATCAGCTATAAAGAAAAAAGTGATCAATATCTAGAAAATGCTTGACTAGATAAACTCTCATTAAACAAAATTAGGGAAAAATTTCGCTGGCTAAATGCCTCCTCTCTTAGAAAATAACGGAGAATAGATAGAAGCAATCGAATATAATTATCGACAAAAGGACTGCAATGAATCATATAGTTAGAGTAAGGGAGTGGATATAAAATATAGATTGAAGGAATCAATCCTTTTGGAAGCAAAACTTTACACCAATGCCAACCTCGGTGGCGGTGGTGTAAAGTTCCCGCCTTCCAAACCGTAGGTCGTGGGTTCGAATCCCGCCTGAGTATGTGGTCAGTATCCAGAGCATTGATGTTTGTGCTATGCTTTGTTAATTTTGCGATCCCCGTTCGAAAGGCCGTTATGTGCTACCCATGGGGAAGGTAGGAAAAAAATGCTTCACACACCGAAAGGCAAAATTACCTCCTGCAGCCAAATGTAGCTGGTTGGAGAGATTAAAACGGGGCCACCATCCTAGTTCGTGGCTGTGGTAATTATTAAAGATGTAAGCTGCGGTAAATCCATCGATAAGGTGAAATCTTCATCTAAATTTACATAGTACCCTGCAAGCCGTCTAAAAAGGCTTTTCTATAATATAGTAGGCCAAAATCAAGGAGATATTGCAGTGGTGATGCAATTTCAATCTTTAAAAGATGATATTTGATAACAAACACTGCCAACAATCAATACTTTACGGCTAGTAGAGCAAAATATGGAATTGACAGTTTGGTTCAAACATATCTGTTTTTCAGCACCATACATGTGGATAAAAATCTAAAAAATTAGAGAGAGATGAAATCGAATTTCATACTCTGTCGCCACAACCGAGGCTTTCCAAATATTCATTTTCTATTCCGACGAAAGATGAATTTCACGTATCATACATGAGAGGTGGAGATTCTTAATTTTGATGGAATCAGACAAAGCATATATATTTCTATGAAATCAGCCGTATCATGAGTCAGGATGGTCTAATGAAAGCGATTTTCCAAGGAAATGGGACGGCGCCGAATGGGACAGGCTAGATAAGGAAGTAAAAGAGAGAAAATACGTCTCTAAGAAAAGGCTAAAGGATGGAATGGAGAGCTGCGTTACAGCAATCTTAGGATAGGTGACTTGATATGATGGTGTAGGTCTGACCTGTAGACAGCAACGGATCTCCAAATTCTAACGTTAACGCCGCTATACACGGCGAATGATTTCATTCAGCATGATCATTCACCGTGTATGACGGAACAATTCGCGAATGAACCTTCATGCGCATGATCATTCAGTGAAAATTAGAACATGTTCTATTTCGCTCGCATGAATCCTGTGAATGATCACGTGATCATTCAGCATGATCATTCGCATGATCGTTCACCGTGTATAGCGACCTTTATAATTTCCCGAAATCTATTTCCATGCGCTTCGTAATTTTCGCCTAAATCATGAACGAGAGAAAATATATGCAGACAAGGGTTGGGTTGAGAAAGGACTGGGATCACAAATGATATAATAAGAATTTTAAAGTTCAACTGAACGTTATAATTACCCTCCTCCATCTCTTCCACAAATTTCAGATGATGACTCACGATGATGATTTGGAAATATTGAGCAGTGCGTAAGTTCATCACCAGATCATTAATTTCTCTCCCCATCCTTTTCAACAAATCACTCACTAACTACATAAAAGGATTGCTTTAACCAATGCCGAGTACGAATGAAAACGCGGAGAGCGACTGATTTTGAAAAGAGTGAGGCAGATGGTAGAGTTCCTGCACATATCACGTTGGCCATGGATTCTCAATTCTCGCAGGAGAGGAAGACAAAAAAAACCCCAGCCTCTCAGGAAGTTGAATGGCTGCTTTAACTGATCTTTCAGGGAGAGAAATTCGTTCTCCGAACTCCCTCTTGTCCTATTTATGGGCGAACATCCCCAAGAACTGAGGGACCGCGCTGAGTTTTAAGGATTTTTTTTTTCTCGGCAGGGAGGAGATTGCTTTCATGGAGCCGCTGGCCAAAGGAGCAAAGCTTTGTTAATGAGGGGCGGCGCGACTAATGCCTCGCA
The DNA here is from genome assembly GCF_921293095.1 of Ischnura elegans. Taxonomy (NCBI): domain Eukaryota; kingdom Metazoa; phylum Arthropoda; class Insecta; order Odonata; family Coenagrionidae; genus Ischnura; species Ischnura elegans. The sequence goes on along the minus strand of NC_060250.1, from coordinate 12,782,734 downwards.
TTCCGCCGCGTCCAAGGTGCTAAGCTCACTCGAAAGATCCCCTTGAGGACGGATCAATGCCCTGTCCCCGGCTCAACGCTCATCTCATCTCCGCACACTAACTCACTCGCACAGCGGCGATCAGGGACAAAGTGGTTACGGCGCACCGGGGGATGGAGTCGAAGAAGCTGGCCGAAACCTCAACAATGTTTTTTCTTCTTCTTTAACCCATTTTAACCCAATGTTGCTTCAAAGAAACATCAAAAATTTATAAATTTTCTGCCCTATTTTGGGAATATCTCAACTACGCATTATTTTTTGGTGTGCGTTGTAATTAAGAAATGTTTAGCTGACGCGATCATTATGTTTAAGTGCAAAATTTTAAATTTTTCAAAATGAAAAATCCATAAGTTTGATTTCTCCCTGAAGCAGCTCTGGGTTAGAAAGGGTTAAGTGCGGACGTTTTGTAAAGTTACTGCCAATGAATTATATTTTGATTCATCCCGTCCTCCATAGATTATCTATGTATATATAAAAGAGGATGTCTGTTTGGCTGTCAGCTATGCGTTTCCATACGACAGCACTGATTGAGACCAAATTTATTACAAGGAGTATTTATTATACAAAGGAGTATTTCATGCTATCAAACCCCGTAGTACTACTTCCAGTGGCGTCCTTCCCATTCCGTTGGGTAAGGCCGTTTTAAACGGTGAATTTTCATTCGAATGGTCTGCGAATGACTATCATTCACCGTGTAAAACGGAAATGTCCTGCATTCGAATGATCATTCGAATGTAATTTCAAGCATGCTCTAATTTTCTTGAATGACTCCGTGAATGATATGAGCGCACGGAGTCTATCTTGCCACTGGCAGCACCTCAGAATTTTAAGAAAAAAATATATAAAAACATTGGAAGCATAGTAACCCATGTGATAGCTCATATAATTAATATATACTTTGAAAGAACGTAAATTCACTAGCATCAATTCTCTAAAGTGGGTAATTCGGAAAAAAACATTTGGGATTTTTAAAGAACAAAAACGTCGTTTTTTTCAATATTAAATTTCACATTATTTTCTTCAATTTGCAATTATTTAACTATATTTCATGAATGATTATTCGAATGATCATTCACCGCGTAAAACACCCTTTACGTCACGTCATACAACTTCAGCGGTTGGTCATCCTGCCAGGTAGGCACACAACTTGACACGCTAAAAAGGGGAAACATAATAATCCTGCTATGGGACCACGAATTGCAAGTCCCAAAAATTGCGAGAATTGGATTTAAGTCTTACTTATACGAATTTTCCTTCAATTATACCTTTCTCTTTATCACTTCCCTCACGCCATTGCTATCACTTGCGAAAAGGCTTAAGATTTTAGCACTATAGTGATGCAAAAGAGCGAGCAAAAACTCCCGAACACACAATAGCTATCCCGATGGCATCAATTGCATCGCATATTAAGATACAGCGAAGATGATGGCCTAATTAAGGCAATCGTCGTGGGACAAGTTGATGGCAAGTACAGAAAAGGAAAAGGACAATGTATACAAAATATTCATTGTCCTCTTCCTTACAAAATACATGGAAGAGGTAAATAATGACGCGAAAGAGAATAAATATGTAGGTGTGAAAGGATTGGATTGAGGTTTGTGTAGAGAACCACTCTTCGGATTGTTTACCAGTGATGAGTACGCATCGATGCGTCAGTATCGATGCTATTAGGTCGTCATCCCCTTCAAACTTGCTCATCGCTTCCTTCTGACTTATCTCTTCTCTATTAAAATCCCTACCACGGATGAAGGAACAGGCATTGGAGTCGAAAAGAAAACAGCTCTCCGGGCGACCGCTTTCCTCCCCCCCGCCCCCCCACCACTCGTCCCGTAATACACCGCAGGGGCGGCGCCCGTTTCGGATAGTTGGGGCCCTGCGGGTGGGTGCGGCGTGGATAGTTGGGCCCTGCGGGGAGGGGGCGGGGTGAGCGGAAATTTCGTCGCGCCAGAAAGCGTGTCTCATTCTCCACAGAACAAAGCGCCCCACCACGGATAAAACGTTAATCAGGCACACGTGGGTAAACAAAGGAGCGCCTCCGACTTCCATCCCCCTCGCGCCAATGCTAACCCCATCCTGCCTCGCGTCATTTCCGGCGAAACGTCTAGGACGCTCTCAAACATCAAACGTGCAACTCTTCAAAAAACTATTCGGCCCCCTCCCCACAGGGAGCAAGACGAAAAACGTCCATCGTCGAAAGGAATTAATTTGAAGTCTACCAGACGCGGGCGCTAAAGGATGGTATGACTTCCCGTACCTCTTTGGTAATAAACGATTTCCTATTGCACTAGCGCGCATTCGCGTTGTTTGCCAAGGTAGACATGGAAAGACAGTTATTTTTTCGAGGTAGTCTTCGTAAAAAGTTAGCCCTATGACTAAACTTTCAGGCATCTCAACCCACTGCGTAAAACTTTGGTTCACATTCCAGTCTATGGCGCTCCAGAATATCGAAGGTGCAACTTTAGGGAAACTATTTCTCTAATTTATGAACGAAAATGTCTCTTCCCGAGAGGAATTAATTTGAAGTCTCCATGTTGGTGACGCAGATGACAGCGGTCTTATAATTAGCTACATACCAACCTTAAAACAATAATTTTGCGTATAAAATTACTAGGATAGTAGTATGATAATGAGTAATATTAGGACGATTCGAAGCAGTAATTTTAAAAGGTAGAAAAGCCTATAAACCAAATTAAATAAAGAGCCTTTCTCAGAGTATTTGCGCAATCCCCTTTTCCTGAAATGACGCGGCTTTACTCATTATCCGAAGCAATTCGTCCAGCACGACGACATTTGTTTTAATCCAGATCTGAGAACGATCTAGATCTAGCCTAAGCCTAATCCAGATCTAGCCTAAGCGGAACTCGTACTCACTGTTAAATATTTACGTTACGTACACATTTATTATATTCTTGATCTCTCGTTTTAACTTTTATAAAATACTAGATCTTGAGATTTAGGTCTTACGAAAAACAAAGGTTTATACCGACGTATTGTAAATTTAAATAACATTTTCAATGCTTATTACATGAACATATTAGAGGAAAATAGATACAGAAGCTAAGTATTAAACATTAACTTTACAAATGACAAAAATGTCCAATATAACATAATAACAAATAAATGTTAAATTTAAAAAATACATTGGAAACATTTATGTGACAAACCTTTAAAGTAGTTGTTTAGTTTGTTAATTTCATTAATTCAAACTATATGCTTCACGACCCCTTATTATATATATATATATATATATTTATTTTTTTTAATCACGAGATGTGGGTCATTGTAAATATTATTTAATTTTTTCCAAACTTTGCCAACGTTTCGGACATTTTATTTGTCCATCCTCAGGGCTATAAAAATGATAATTTATGATACAAAATTTGTTAAATACAGGCAATTTTATTACATGAACAGACAACCATGACAGGTAACCAAATTGTAAATAAATAAAAACAACATCAGACTTAAAGGTAAATTTTGAATATGTATTTCCATGTATTTTAATGTATAACAACTGTAAAATTGCCTGTATTTAACAAATTTTGTATCATAAATTATCATTTTTATAGCCCTGAGGATGGACAAATAAAATGTCCGAAACGTTGGCAAAGTTTGGAAAAAATTAAATAATATTTACAATGACCCACATCTCGTGATTTAAAAAAAAAAAAAAAATTTCATTAATACAATATTACTATGCGATCATGTCTTAATTTAAGAAGTCTTTAGAATGGAAAATATACTTCCAATCGGCATGCATGTTTTTGAATAAAAGAACCTAAATCTCAAAGATTTGGTATTCATAAAAAATGTAAAATACCCAATGAGAAAAAAATAGCCGCAATAATCAATACTTACGCCTAAATTCTGTCCCACAAAGTGCCACAATAGGTGTGTGGCGGGGGTTTTAAAGATACAAGCTGTTTATAAAAGAAAAAGGTGCAGAAAAGGGGGTGCTCGTGCAGTAAGTTGAAGACTGATCACCACCCATCATTCGTTATTCGTCATTTGCGGGAAAAAGTGTTCCTAAAACTATTCCATGGGAAAAACATCTAACTTATTTCATTACCATTGTTGACCTTGGAAAAAATAAGAGGCTCTGTGATGATGCTCTTCGTTCCGCTGTGAAAGATATCTGTTCAAATAATATCTGCACCAAAATTGAGACTAATTCTATATGAAAAGCGTAGCAAATACTGCGAATACCCCAGCACTAGTTCAATTTTCCCATTCATCGTAGAACGTCGTCTCCCAGATGAAGAATGGTTCTTTCTTTGGACAAGAAGATTTCGTTGAGCGCGCTGTTGACCTTCCTCGACCTCGCGGCGGCGGGCGTTGCTCCTTCGCTGACCTTCTCGGGTCGCCGGGCGCCCGCGCCGCTCGCCACTAATGCCTATTTGCTCTCCTGAGAGGATCATTCGGCCAAAGCTCCACCCGGAAGAAGGGCCGCACCTTTGCTCCCGCCCATGAAAAAGGGCGGAATGCTCATAATTAAACCGAATTTAATCAGATAATTTAAGTAAACTTACTACAAGATACGTAATCATGTGAAAATTAAAGGATGGTCGATTGAAGAATGATATTATTAGAAGTAAATGAAAATAGTATTGAGTTGAAATACGGATACATTTACTGACATTTCCAACGAATGAAAATATTTACTAAGCGTTTTATGGTGTATTGGCATTTTATATTTCAATATATTTTGGGTCTAAAAATTGTTTATTTTATAGTATATTAAGTATTGAAATGTAGTACTGAACATTTTAAAATATTTTAAACGTTGCTTCAATATTATATATTCAAATAATACCACCTGCTGACGAGTAGTTAAGACTAATTGGTGAACTACAGCTTCCCTTTATTTTATATGTACGAGGTGTGCTCCGAAAATAACGAGAATTTCAATTCTCTAATATTTATTTATTCGTCTACATTAATGTAATCGCCTTCAAAATGGTTCCCATTAGAAAGACCGACGCCGGGTTTCTCTCCATCGGTCATTACCTACCCTTCCCTCATGGCGCAAATGACCTCAGCTGTCGGTCGCCTCCACCAAATACCATACCATAACAACCAGCTCGAGGGACCAGGGAATCTCATTTATTTTTCGGGATTTCATTTTAATTTTTGCCGACTTTCAGTAAGTGTGCTTGAGGTGTATTAAGAAAATAACGGGAATTTTAACTTCTTGAGAAAAATATTTATTTGTCTGCATTAATGTTGCCACTTTCAAAATAGTCCCCATTAGATACTATGCTCTAGTGCCAGCGCTTCTTCTGATCCTCGAAACATTTCTCAAACACTATCTTTAGGATAGCCTTTAGCTCTGTCAGCGATTCCTTTGATATCATCTGTGCCAGCATAACGACGACACTTTAAGGTTCTCTTAACTTTTGGAAATAGAGAAAAAGTCACATGTAACCATGTTTGGCGAATATGGAGGCTGGGGCATCCTTACAGTATTGTTTTTGGCCAAATATTAATAAATAAAACAAATAAATAGAGACTGCCACAGACTAATTGCAAGTAAACAAATGAATACAGGAGAAACATTTATCATACTTCGGGGGCATGTATACCAACATAAAAGTAAAAATTTTGGCATTCGGTCTCTGCAAAATCGCGAGGAATTTAAAAATTTAATTCCCGATATTTCTGAATACACCTCGTGCAAATTAAATGTAATGCACGCACGTAAACATTTTCAGTGTCGTCAGCACAGTGCTAACAACAGCAGAGTACTCAAAAGTGGTAAAAACTCAACTGGTGCGGAGAATATTACTGTTAACGTGAGTGTTACACTTTATTCGGATTTCTGCATTAAGGCATACAACTGGTATATACAAAGGAACTAGGCTACGGCGGAAAACTACATAACCGGTAAATGTAACATGCATCATTCCAGCCTGAATCTATTCTTAATGCGGCGCAAAATATGTGTGGCGCAAGCCATGGTTATCAGCAACAATATATACCTGAGGTCATAGTCTCAAGCAAATATAGAATACATTTCATCCGGCAATCATATGCAATGGCGGAGCGTCAAACCGTAACCTATTATTGATTCTTAAACATTGGATAGCATCAAAATAAGCATATATGTTCTGTCCTTGTAAAATTAAGATTAGAAAAAAATAGAACTGAACATTCATGACCACCATAACTTAAATAATCACATTCTATAAATTTTGATCTACGCAGCGAATGAATGCACTCGCATCAACCATTAGGGACGAGGATTAAAGAGCTTACACTGAGCACTGACGGCAGGGCAATGGCAGACGTCACATATCGCCGATCATTTCACGTCGGAACTAATAGGAAAAGATCCTCCTGGATGATTCCAAAGTCAATGGAAGACCATCTACTTATTACCTGCATGGCTAATTATAGAGGCAGTCGAGATAACTAAGCGGGCTTTAAATTTTAATAGGATTTTTAATTTTAATTTTAATAGGCTATCACCACAGCGGTGTAAAGGATTCCTCTCCCAAAATATGGGAGTGGCAACCAAAACTAGACACATTTTCTGTTCTATTGCAGTATATTTTTTAAATGTATTTTTCAAATCCAAGACGACAAAGTTAGGGATTCCAAAGGTGCGTCCAGATGAGTATGGATAAATCTCATTCAGTGACATGACGACGTTCCCAGCAGGAGGAGCCAAGCGTTTTAAGCATTTAAGGTTCATTCCAGAAAATGGTCTACAATAGTGCACAATAAGAGAAGTCAATGCATCCAAACAAAAGGATTGACATAAATCCCGTAAAAAGAAATGAAGAGAAAGCTCAATAATTATTTTTAAACAAGCATTTGGGACCATAAAAAGAAAAAAAAACAAGATAAATAAACAAAATACCGCGACGGAGTCGCCGGAAAATGCATATAATGTACGAAAATTGCACAGAGGAAAAATCAGTTGCCTTGAAGGGAATCGAACTACGAATCCACGCAAGAAGTTCCACCAATTAGTTCACCACGGTTTATCTTTTAAACACAGAGTTTTTTTTGCATTGGATGAATCAATAGTTAGTTCAACGCTGAATTTTAGCATTGAACATGTTCATTCCACGCAGCAGTACTCCCGGAAATTGTTCATACTATTGCTAGACTAGCCTAGTTAAAAAAAAAACGTCTTGATTCGCACGCCACTTGAATTCAGCCTTTTCAAGATATCGATTTTTTTATTTGGGTCACATATTTCAAGAAGTTTTATCAAGGAAGGGAAGACGACATTCGAGGCTCCGGAAACTCCGATGTTTCCTACATCTGCGATACGGGCTTGTGTCTCGTTATTTTAGCCCGCGTTCCATTCCACACTCCAACGGATAACATGTCTTGGAAGACTTTTTCCTGCGAGAGGAGGCTCTCGCCTCAGAGAACAGCAAACTCATTCATTGGCTCCTTACTTTTTTTTCGATGTCAATTCCTCCAGACTGTAACGCTTGTGTACCGTCCTTTGAAATCTCTATTTCCAGCAGTTTTTGTACACATTTAGCCACATCAGGCTTCACTTCGAGGAAGTAAATTTTTTTATAAGCAGATAATTCGCACTTTTGCGCCAAATTTTAATGAACATTACAACACGTTTCACCACTAAGCCTCATCGTCAGTTAAATTTATTTTTCCGAACTTTCGCTTTCTTTAACCATTATTGTGTTCACATAGTCACACATGATTTATTTAAATACATTTTATGAATGTCGAACTACTAATTATAGTCTGATGGATATGTAAAAAGAATCTAATTATGATCCTTTAGTTTTTCTTTCAGCAACCGCCATACTAATCTCAGAAGAGACTGGACACGAAGTAAATGAATCTATCAATTGAAAACCAGCACTTACATTAGTCGTCATGACGACTGTTTTGATATTAGATACGAGTAACACGGTAGATATACATCCTCTTTACTTAACCAGAAATAAGAAGAAATCAGAAACTAAGAAGCGATTCGGAAGTAAAATTAAAAAATTAAGCTACCTCGCATAATTTGCAAATCCGTTTTAAAGCCATCCAATCATTTCCAAAGCCAGTTAATCAAGATTAAAGATACGTTGCCACGCCCCTAAAATTTTCAAAAGGCAAAGTTGATGCGAGAAAATCAAATTCAGCGATACAAATCATTCCATGAGGAATAATTCTTCGTTCCCAACAATTTTCTGACTTGCTAACAAATTTCATTGTGAAGAGAGATGACTGCGGACGCGATTTTCCAATCTTTTCACCTAAACTAATTCCTTGACTCTCTCACCAACCACTATTCATCCAACCGGCGAAAATGAAGAAAAAAAAGGCTTTGAATCTCTCCCTTCCCCAATAGCAGCGATTAAATATTTCTTTTTCCAGAGTCTCACAAAATCTGCGACCGATTTCAGCGGACTGCCCAGATCGCTATTTTTTTCGATATACAATCCACACAAAGCGAGCCACAAGGGTATCGTCAAACATTTATCCCCGCTAGTCTCCACCTCCCCTACCAAACTCTGCTCCCATTCCGGCTGAATAATTTGCTTCGTTCATCGAGGGTACAGTAGGGACGAGAGACAAAAAGCACCATGCTGTAATTCTCAGATATTTCCATCCTAACCAATGAACATTCAAAATTTTCCTGACTGTTTCCGACGGTGTTATTTGTTAATTTGAGGGAAAAATTAACCTCTCAACAATTCAATATAAAATGGTAGTGGCAATGAACATAATATTGATCCTAAAATGGAAGCGATAGGAATTAGGATACAAAAAAATCAATAATTATTGAGCGTCATGTGGATGACATAACACTCAACATCTTGCAAACATAGGATTGATTTCATGTGATTGCACAACCAAGGTGTAAATAATTTTATTCTGGCCATGTTACAATTGCTGTATCACCATGTTAACTCGATAGCGAATCTTTCGCAGATTCCACTAAAAAAATTTATCAAAGATCGAGAAAGTATTGTGTATCATGACAATGAAGTATCAAAGTAAAAAATCATGTCTTTAATAATGAAGTTTCTGAATGGAATATCCAAAGAATATCTCATTCGTGAAAGAACGGTCTACAACGGTCCCATCTAATCTGAAAGTAATTAGTTATTTTTCACGGAATAACACGGTGAGGACATAGAGGTGAGAAGTACCTTTCATCAAAGCACTGAGCGTGCAAATACTGAGGATCTATCTAACACTGAGGTGATGAGAAAATAATACCATTTGACTTTAACAGCAAAAATGATTTTTCTAGTTTCACTTATCATTGTCCCCAAAAAATTTGTACTTATTGTAAATTAAAATCCCTAGGTACTTCACTGACACGCCAGTTTTTCCAGCAATAGTATGGTATGGTATGACACAGTGGGACATTATTCAGTCATAGGTGAATTTGGCCAGGCAGCAACTTCACCCCCACCCCAGGGCTCAGTTTATACAAAGTTGTAAATTAAAATATGCGTTCATGTCTTAAAAAGTCAGGTAGAACAAACAAAAAATTACAACGAATTTGGTAACAAAAATGTGCAATTACATTCAAAAATGCAACAAACAAAAAATGAAAACAGAGAAACCGGAAGATATAACAGTTAACTAAAAGCATAGAAAAAAATCACAGCCATAAGGGTAAAAAGAAATCTGTTAATTCAGGACGATATAAGTTTTTAGGAAGTCCTTATCCGGCCATAAACGTAAGCAATCGCACTTGATAACCTTTGGGAAGATGCCCTCGGAGATATAACTACGACCATCCACGGCTGACAGTGGATAGGTATTTGAAAGCTAGTCATTGCATTTCCACTCAAATTGCCTTGAGAAAATTTGTTTTCCTGGACTGGGAATCGATCAATTTGGCTTCCAGGGCCACTGGGCAGACCGCTATTCCATCCAGGTTCCTGAGTTCCCATGGCAATTGTACCGAGGCTCATGGAACTAGATGATAGATCCTCGCGGTCCATCAAGGATGGCAACGTAAGGGGGAAAGGACTTCCATGATGCCTCTATCCAATAGGTTGAGAGCTTCAAACCTGCGCTAGAGCCGCGAACGGCGGTAATAAGTAATAATTGGCAATATGCATGAATTGCCAGGAGAAAAATTCCCGGTCCAGAGGAATTCATGTAATATTCAACGCACTTAACGCAGCAGGCTCGAGACATTGCAAATTGAATTTCTAGTTTTAATATTATATATCTGTCCTAATATAGTTCTGCAATTTATAAAAGGGGTTTTATAATTACTTCGTTACTATTGGTGCTATTGAAACTCGATTGCCATTTTTTTTTAATTTGGCGCTGATCACTACAAAAATTTCCTATGGATCACACAAAGTAGGAAGTCCTGCGGAGAGTAGAAGAGAAGCCTCGTGAAATCCTCGATAAGAAAACGGAACAACCTTATACGCCATATCTTAAGATACGATGACGTGATGAAGACAATCGTCGAGGGACAAGTGGAAGGCAAGAACGGAAAAGGGAGACCTCGGAAAAAATATATGGAACAGGTAAAGAAAGATGTGAAAGAGAAGAAATGCGAATGTGTGAAAAGATTAGCTTATAGGAGAATTGAATGGGGAGCAGCGTCAAACCAATCTTAGGGCTGTTGACCAGTGATAATGATGATTAAAGCCGTAGGTCTCTTCCGCTAGAGGCAGTTTCTTACATTGTCATATGAGATCGTTGTCCTACGTCAATAAGTGAAATAGACATCGAATTAACTTGATCTTTGTAGCATTGGAAAGCGCCCAAAGAAGGGTCACCGGATACACACGAACACATACGTAGGCATCAACGCGAATGTCTGCGGATACGGAGTATCCTCTTACCCTCCGCACTCTCCCCCGTCGGCGTCACTGTAATATCTCTAGAGATTTTGGTAGGATTAAAAAACGAATGATATTCGAGAAGGGAGAAAGATAGTTTCACTGAGGATGGGGAAATAGGGGGAGCGTAACATTTTTTTCCGCGAAGAGAAAAATAAATGAGAGACGAAGCATCGGGAACGCCGCGAAAGATAATATCGTTCGGCGCGGGCTTTCACAGCAGCAGCGTATCCTATTTCCTGTCAGGGAGCCCTCTGCTTTCGCGTAACGCTCGTCTCGTTTTTTATTTTTTGCTAGTGCAACATCAATCCGCCAGGGGGTGGGTAGTAGCGACAGAGGAGGGCCGCGGGGCGTATCTCAATCAGAGGAAACGCCGCCACCAAATGAATTTCCTCGTCCCCGCTTGAGATGTGCTTGGGGTAACCTCACCGCGGGAATCGTGCGGGTGATAACAATTTTCGTGGCGGAGAAGGGGAATCACCAAATATCAGCGTTTCTTTCATAAACGCGCTCTTTCGGCATTTCGGATCGGAAAACTGAAACGGGTAACTCTTCGAAACAACGGAGAGATTTGAAGTGTTATTGCCGGTTCGAACAAAGACCACGGAGAGAGGTTTAATCAATCCGCAATTACAACCACCCATTTCACTCCCTCACATTCCAATAATCGCTCCACCGCCGGTGTCGACAGCAGAGGGCCTTTGTCGCAAAAAGCATCGCCGAACGACGAAGGGAAAAGTTTCCACTAATTGACGCGCCTCCTTCCGGATGGTTCCCGAACGAGGAATGGCATTGGACGGGTGGTAGTATTCCAGGGGCCGCCATTCAGAACCAGAATATCAAAGACAAATCTCAGGTCGCAAGCAGTAATTAATTAAAGTACGCATGTCGGGTCGCGGCATAAAAAGCTACGTGCACGTCAAACACGTAGAGTCAGAAAGTAGAATAGAGGATAGTTAAGAATAGGGGTATTCTTAATTCATATGCTGGCCGCGACTTTCGTGAATCAAGTGACCGTAGAGAACACAAAATGGAGCACATATGACGAAACGTGGAGAGAAATTCACGGAATAGAATGATCTGAAAAACTGAGCTGAACTGCTGAGTGAACGTATTGGAGCAAAGGAATTTAATCCGAATGACAATTACGTGGAATTGAAATACTTGGAAAAGTAATAAGAAACATAATATAAACTAACAAAATACGAGGCTTCGTATTGTGAACTAGAAAAAAATTAATATTGTGTTACACCGACATTTCAACTGAGCAGTATATTGTCAAAATATTATCAATATTCCCAAATTAGCCTAAATCAATTGAGAATCGGTTACTTATTTGTATTAACATGCAATTCCATGATTTCAAGAGAATGCTGACCGCAATGGATAATTCTCCACATTATTCATCAAAAGACATTCTATATTTATGCACCAAACTTTTTCAGTTAAGTATTTCAACGAAAACCTGGACATTTTTTCGAAAAAAAAAATGCAGAAATGAATCAGAAAGGATTTTTAAAAGCTGCATTCTACTTAAAGTCATCATAGTTAAGATTCAGGTTTCTTCCCGCCTTCCGAGTCGTTCCGCCTTGAAGAGAATGGCGTGCAAAGGTGAGCGAAATCTCATTGCACCGAGCCTCAAAAACAATTCCGCTGAATGTGAGCGCCTCCCGCCCCGACTGACAAAGCAGACTCACTCAACCTTTGCAGTCCTTATTCAGCTGCTCATGAATTACGACGCCTTCCACTTCGCCTCCAACTCGCCCTCTCCTTCCACGTTTCCATCCTCCCGTCCAACCCCCACCTGGATTAACAACCTCCTCCTCCACTTCCTTCTCGCGAGCAGCAACTCCCTTTCAACTCAACTCACTTACTGCACTGCTCTTCCTTCCATCGCCCTCCCTCCAAAAATCTCCCACGACTACCACGCATCCCCTTCCTTCAAAGTGTTTTATTATGAATACATAGTGAAATCTCCTATCAAAACATTAAGGAAACTCAATCGGTGTACGGTGCGACTGTCATCAAAGTAGCGTGTTAAGAATAAAGTGATAATCAATGGCAATTTGAATTCCATATTATAAAATTCATGCTCCTCACTCTGCAATCACACATCAAAGCACACACAGAAGACTTGGAAGACTCATAAAAGCAAACCATGAAGATTTAGGTACCATAAGTACAATCCTTAGGTAAGTTTTCTACTACGACCATTACTGGTCACCGGTTAGCGATAAATTTATTCCAAATTGCTCCAGCAACAAAGCATGATGTTAATCAGGGTAACAGGATGAATAAGGTAGTACCGAATTCAAAATCGTCGTAGATTTTCAATTTAATATTATGTGCTATGTAAATCTAATATGTTTCATTATACACGAGCGTGATGCGTCCGCTCCCAGCGGGCTTCCCCCGCTCTTTTCAATGCAGGCCCACGGAGGGATAGGCGCGTTTCTAATTTTAAAATGTAGAAAAAAAGGCAGGGTCTTATGTACAAATTTAATTACGTATCAATAGGAGACTTGAATGTGGAATCAGTCGCATTTTGATAAAAGTTATTTGAAGAATGCGAGATATTGTAGCAAAAGAACAAATATATCAGTTTGTGCGCCGTTAACGTCAGGAATATTTACCGGTTTACCTCTCGAATATTCCAACATAACCAAGACACAAAAACAAAGAAAAGAGGGTGCCAGAGAAAGAGAGACGGAAAATGGTTCGCCATAGACTGAGTACGTGTTGAGTCCAAGACCTTTCTGTGTTAACTTGAAATAATATGTTGAAAGCGCGTTATATTGCTAAAAAATATAATAATATGTATCTGAAACTAAATTGGTATCAATTAAATATCCTGAAAAAAAGGTTTGCTCTGCACCATGGAGCAAGTGCGTGAGGTCAGGATGGCGGATCGCCGCGGTGTAAATTGGATGCCCTAGGGAGGGGGGCTATAGCCCTTTTAGCCCCCCCCCCTTGATCCGCCACTGTTTCTTAATAACTGGCTCCAACGGAGAAGACATTTAGCGATGATCGCAGGGCTGATGACTTCGCTACCATAGGTAATATTGGAAATTCGATGCTCATTTTCCTTTTCAACTCGCCCATGACCGCTAGACGTCTCCTCCGTTGGAGGAAGTTAATAAGTTGTCATACAAGATCGTTTTCATATGTCATCAAGTTGACTCCAAATCAAGACAACTTCATTTTTGGCACTTTCTAAAAATGTCTTAGGCGGGTCCACTTTTTTAATATTCCTACAGAGAGCTCAATCTCTTTGCAAATCGGGAAAACTTGGGGACTCAAAACGACGGCTTAGTGAAAATGAGAAGACGAGAATAAATATATGCCGTGGCGCTCAATAAATATTCCAATTTCCCAAGCACACTACGCATTTCCGCGGCTGTCCGAGATGGACGCGCAAAAAAAAAAAAGAGTTGGACAGTATAGAGAGAAGACCTCAGCGGGATGGAACGAATATATCCATCCCGATAGAATCTCATAACCGAATATGCACGTATACCACAGAGGGCAATGGACGCGGGGGATGGGGGTCCCCTTTGATTCGGGCGGAAGCGAATGGAGACGGGAGCGAACGAGGAATTCTGTAAACTTTTTCGATTACGCGAAATAAAAATCGAGGCGGGGGAAAAATGAAAATATGTATATATATGTATTTGCGGGCGCACATGAGAGATGAAAGCGCAAACAAGGAACTGGGAGGAGAATCCCTCTTCGGACGCCATCGGCTTCATTGATTTCTCTCTCTTTTTCGCCGCATTCCACCGCTCCTCATCCTCGCATTTATACTAATGTCGTCGCATTTCACGCACTTGTTTCCCTCCTACGCACAGCAAAGGGAGGGACGGTGTGCACGCACGAATACAATAGGGTTGTTTCCTTCATCAAAGAGAACGAAAGGCATTGATTGCAATTCGTTACCCACCATTAGTGTATTCATAATATACAAATTATTTGGTTTTAGAAATCCCACTTTAGACAAATGTTAATGGTCAATTTTAACCATATTTGAAAATACCCGAGGATTAAGTCTAGATTGGCGCCATGCGATGCCACTCCACGTGGTGTCACAGGGACCTAGATGCTATACGAGTAGTCAGGAGTTTTTCATCGTCTGAGATTACCAATGCATGCATGAGGCACAGAGCTCAGGGAAATATCTCTTAATAATCACCCATTTAAATTGCCTAAGGTCGGAAAGTTTTCTTCGTTTGATAGGGTATTAATAATCCTTATTTAAGCCAAGCGCTACCTGCTAGCAGGGTACTCGGCTACCTGCTAGCAGCCTGCATCGTATCAGCGCTCAAAGCCTCGCCCCAAGGTCACCTCACACAGCGACAGTGGGAACCAGAATGACGTCACACGGTGTTTTCCCAGCATTCATACTTACCCGTCGCGTTTTCGCGCGCTTGAAAATGTTCTCTTTTCATTTAATCGCGAAAAATAGATATCGTCATTAAAACATCTAAAAGCGTGAAATACGTACTCCAGGAGTAATAATCTTTCGATTTAGGCAATAAAAAAATAATAGGAAACCAACCTATTTAAAGAGCATTTCGATAGGCATTTGAAAAATAAATCCACTCCGTGCGTTTTCATAATACTGAATATTAATTAACATGGTTTCGATATCGTTATGTCCTGATCAAGGCACAAAGTTTTGACAACCCAATTTCTTAAATACCGAGGATTACCGACAGCATGAAACCTACATTTCCCATGTCTTTCCTATATTCTTAATCCGGTATCAGTAATGTCATCTGTTGAATATTTTAATTGCATTTGAAATATTATAAAAAAAATTAAATAAAAAATATTTAAAAGTTATTAATTGAAAAAATTCTATTTGCAACAAAAATAATAAAATAGTAATAAATAATAGAAAAAATATTCTAATAGTAAACAATATTTCATGCAATTGTTAAAAAAATGCTTTGCCTTCAATGTCTAATTTTTAAGCTTCTGCTTCTAATTCAAACAACAAACAGCCCACACAGCACAATCCAATGCGCATCAAAAGCGTAAATATTCAAATAAATTCATCAGGTAGCATTTTTACCCTCTGATTTCTGGCTTTTTTCCATCTACCACAGCACCTCGCCCTTTTTCTATTATATGTTCCTATCCCTTTCTTTCCTTACCTCTGAATTTATTTTAATTATTATGTAATAAATGTCCAACATAATTAAGAAGCAGGAAAGATCACAGCATAATAATTCCAAATTCACAGCACCACGCTTAATTCTCAGCATTCGGCTTATAGAGAGATGCGAATTCCAGTTAAGCCGAACGACTTTTTCGCGGCTAATTCAACCATTGGTGAATATTTGCTCTCGTGCGCGTGACACCGTCCGCACGGAGTTACTCGTGTCACGAAGTGCTTCGGAATGCATGAATCTATTCCTTGCGGAGGCACTCCGAATTTCTACGTTCCTCTTCGTGATGATACAGATAGTATTCCGGCGAGCGAATTCACGAAATAGCGACAGCCCACGGGAAAGGAAGGGTTCCCGAGGACAGAATGGAGGTGGGGGAGGAGGGGGAAGATATCTGGACCGAACCGGTTTTCATAACGCTCCGACAATGGGGTGGGATGAGGAGGGCGTTGCTAACCTGCAGGCTCCACTGATCGGGAAAGGCACGAGGGAGAATTGGACAAAATGTATAAAGAAAGAAGAGTAATGAGGCGAAGCTACGTGCTCGTATTAGAGACACTTTGGGTAAATCGCGGTTTCGTGGCTACGGTGGTAAATGTACATAATTTCCTTTTGGTGTATAAACGAGCTCGTCCACAAATTTTATTGAATTGTTCGTTTATGTAAAGTTTTCAAAATAAAGAGACCCTTATGTTTTCCGAATAATTTTCAAATCCGTCGCCTTCTTCTCGAGCGATTCGCGACGAAAAATCGACGGCCGTATCCCTATCCGTATTGCAGATGAGTCGATGACGTCACGAACTCACGTCAAGCGGGCAGCCGCTTCTCCGCTACTCCTCAGTTTCACGCATCGACTTCACATGGTTCGTCGTCGTTCATACTCTGGTGAGCGATTCTTTCTCTAAACAAAAGGAACGGAATAAGTAAACCATAACTCTAACGACGACGCCGACTCATGAAAAGTAAGCAGCAACTGTTTTGCACGATCACTTCAAACTTACGACAGAATGCCTCAATGGGGAACGCTTTTTTGCTACTCATGACTTAAATTTACCTTCCACGTACCACATGGGCGTAACCAAGGGGAAGGAGTTGGCAGTTGCCCCCTCTAGAAGCAAAAATCGCAAATGTCTTTAAGGAAAATAATATTTTTTCAAGCAAATAATTTTTAAAACTAATAAAGAGCTGTTACAGTTTCCTAATAATGTTGATTTCATTCACCTATGTTTCCATGTTTAAATCTTACCTACAACATGAACAACCATGGCTTGCCCCCCCCCACTAGTTTTCATCCTGGGTACGCCCTTGATGTACCAAATACTGTAGAAGTGTAGATATAACCATTAAAAGCTTAGTCGACAGATGAGGCATATTAGAAAGCCTGGTTGCAGACAACGGTTTAAAAGAAAATTTCAAAGATCAAAGGGTAGGCTTGAAATATGAGCATTCGCAGCAAAGGAGGTAGGTATCGAAACATCAGCGTTGTAAATTTAAATGAAATTGTTAACTTCCGTGTCGACGAGGGTAGCAATGTCTTTAGCTATTAATTTTAAGCGAAATGTCACATCAAAAATTATCAAAGGGATTCAACTCGAGTTTATTATACGACTTTCGAATGGAAATCGTTGCACACCATTGGGTAATTTTAAACTCACGAGAGAATATAGATACAAATAGGAAGACTTTTATCTCGTGATAACTTACTTTTCTCTTTCATCTACCAAATTATTTATTAAAATGAATGTCGATTTCGAAGTCTGAGCGGACGACTCCATTGAAATAGCGTACGGAGAGTTTCGTAGGCAGACGTGCGTAATTACCTGGTTACGTAGATGTACGAGGGAAAACGAATTCCTTTAGCAACCCCTTTTGACAAAATACTTCTATTATTTTCTCGTTTCTGTCGGACCTAGAAACACTATAAGGCTCTAGCGTG
This sequence comes from Ischnura elegans, assembly GCF_921293095.1. Lineage (NCBI taxonomy): Eukaryota > Metazoa > Arthropoda > Insecta > Odonata > Coenagrionidae > Ischnura > Ischnura elegans. Next base: position 12,764,789 of record NC_060250.1, on the reverse strand, counting down.
AATGAAAGGATGATGTTTATTTATGCTCTGGGTTTCCCATAAGAGGAAAAAAACATTACAATTTCCGCTGAAACAATGAAAATAATATCTGGCACAGTTCTCTTGTCAACGAGTAGTAAATATTGTACACCGAAGTAAAGTTACTCTTAGTACATAATGAGGAAATACACGATCAGGAAGAAGAGAAAAATCGGACAAAAATTTCCCAGATAATTCGTAATAACACATCACATCATTAAAATAATTTCAATTTATTGACCCAAGTACCCACTGAACTATTATCTGAATAGTTTTCTTTTGAAAATAGACAGAAAGAGAGCAGAAATTTAAAAAAAGATAATGATAGGAAATTCTAGATAATACAACCAGAGATAAGAGTAAATAATAGATTTTTGAAAGAATTTCAGGCTTCTTCGATGGTTTTACACTCATCAAGGTCTCTCGGATCAGTTAATCTATCTCCTTCGACTTTTCGACAACTAACTGTGTTGTTGTACTCAGCAAAACGTCGGAGAAGATGGATACACTGACCCGGGAAGTTACCCGAGAGACCTTCGTCAGCTCTGAAACGATGTTCTCTCTGTCGCTCTGCTCTTAATAGTCCGAGAATAGGGTGGTTTCCTTTTCTTCTTTTATTGCCTAAATCGAAAGATTATTACTCCTGGATTACGCATTTCTTGCTTTTACATTTTTAAATGACGATATCTATTTTTCGCGATTAAACGAAAAGTGAAAATTTTCAAGCGCGCGAAAACGCGACGACTAAGTATGAATGCTGGGTAAACTCCGTGTGACGTCGTTCTGGTTCCCGCTGCCGAAAGTGAGGTGACCTTGGGGCGAGGCTTTGAGCGCTGATACCACGCAGGATGCTAGCAGGTAGCAGAGTACCCTGCTAGCTGGTAGCGCTTGGCTTATATAAGGATTATTAATACCTTATCAAACGAAGAAAACTTTCCGACTTTAGCCAGTTTTAATAGGTGATTATTAAGACATGTTTCCCTGAACTCCGTGCCTCGTGCATGTATTGGTAATCTCAGACGATGTAACACTCCTATCTACTCATATAGAAACAAGGTCCCTGTGACGTCACGTGGAGTGGCATCGCATGGGCGCCAATCTGGCCTTTTTCAAATGAGGATAAAATTGGCCATTGCCATTCGTCTAAACCAGTATTTCTAAAACCAAATAATTTTTTTATATTATGAATACACCAATGGTGGGCAACGAATCGCAATCAATACCTTTCCTTTTTCTTTGATGGAGGAAACTACCGTATCCTGAACCTATCGCGTATCCGCGGCGAACGTAGCACGTGGCTCCCCAAAGGAAAGGAGAGAGAGAGAGAAGCGGGATTTCGCTGTTGGGAAGAGAGGACGATGAACTTGCATCTCCACCGCCAAGCAAAAAAAATCGCCCCTCGCACCCGAATGCTTTGGGCTCCTCTACTCCCACAACACACACACACTATCGCACCTCGTATCCACCCACATTCGGTCCCTTTTCACCAAGCAATGCTTCATGCAGAGGATCACCATCCCCGACACCCACTTCTCCACCCACCCCGCCCCTCATACTACCCAAGTCATCCGCGCGGCTGTGGACCAATTCGAACTTCGTGGAAGATGGCAGGGCAGGGTCGGGGAATCGAGCGAAGAAAAAACGCGACTCCACACTACCTCATCCCAAATCCCGGTTTACACGATACAATAACACGTACGAGTTGATGTCCGAACGATTTTTGTGGACCGGATAGGAACATGTACGAATGCATGGACCAGATTGGAATGGGTTCCATTTTCTGTACAAGCATTCGCACAAGTTCGGTGGTCACTTGGATGTTCATTCAAGCGATCATATATTTAGGCATCAGACCGTACGAATTAATGCACGTGTAACCAGACCTTAGGGAAGACATGCACTACCAAACAGCGGGATCACATGAGCAAATGAATTCAACCTCTCAGGCAACCCTAACGTTGGTTTGAGCATCTAAGGGTGAGCTTACTCCGGACTTACTCTCAATCACACGATGATTTTTTTCCGTCCCCCCAAATGATGCCTCCAGCGATAGGTTTTAAAGGACAAAGAGAGTGATCGCTCGACCCATCATTTTCTGAATCACACGGTCATTCCCACCGATTATTCCGTCACTTTCTGCACATGCAACTGCCGTTCAATTGAAAGGCATGCATGGCTTTATAATCGCTGATAGCGGCCGTGCGTTCTAACTGGCTGAAGGACGGTGTCAGCGATGGTTTCAGCGACGGAGAAAGGGACGCTACGAGTGATGGAAAAAGGGATGTGATTTCCATCCCTGGAGTCATCGTGGACAAGTATGACGGTCGTTCAATAGTCTTTAGAAAAAGGTACAAAAACAATTTGGGTACATTTTTTTATATTTTTCTAATTTGTCTTCTTTCAGCTCTATAAATTTTGTTGACTTTGAGGTTTGGATTCCACGACTGTTTTTTCTCTGCAGTGTAGTGATGAATCCATATTTCATCAATTTCAATGTATTTACGCGGAATCTCCTCAGGATTTTGACGGTAAGGCGCCAAAACAGCCTCGGAGCTGACCACACGATTTCGCTCACTGCGAGCAAACGCGACAGCCATATTACCGGGAAATTTTCACACCCAATTTTTGGTGCAAACTTAAAGCGATTGTGCGTTGCGACATGCCTGTGGCCTCAACTATACCGCGCACTTTAATCTGTCTGTCACTTAAAATCACATCGTGGATTTTGTCAATCATTTCGGGGGTAGACACTTCCACAGGGCGCCCGGAGCGATGTTCATTTTTTTAATGTACGGCCACGTTGAAATTCGTTTATCCAATTGTATAGAGTTGTAAAAACAAGAGCAGATTTGACATGAACTTCACACCTCTCTGCTTTTATATTTTTCGGCGTTAACCCTTTTAAAAATAACTGTTTGATCACCGCACGAAACTCACTTTTATCCATTTTTTTAAACAAATGATAGTTGTTCACTACTATCGGCAACCACCATGAAACTATGGGATGAATGCAGCAGAAACTCTTAACAACTGACTGGTCGAGAGTGCTGCTTTCTGGGTAAAATTATTATTCGATATTAACCCTTTGAGTACGAACCAATTTTCTAGATACTATGCCAAAAGTGCCGAAGCATTTTTGCTGACTTTGCAGTAGGTTAGGGAAACAAATTTAGGTCTCAAAAACAAGTGTATGTTCAAAAACTTTTGGAAATATTTATAATATGTGGTTTCACCTTTTTGTTATATTATTTGACGAATTTTTTGTAATATGAGTTAATTTTTATAATTTGAAGAAAATAGTTAATGTTGAAATAAAATGAATATTGACGATTGTATGATTAATTAATTATCAGCATCTAAGTGAGACATTGCATGAGGAGTGCGATAGTGCTCCTGGCACTTTTCGCGAGAGATGGGATGAGCGCGATAGCTCTCCCTGGCACTCTAAGGGTTAAGAGAGCAATCTTTCGGAAATTATTAAGACTTATTGAGCAACCCTCGTATTACGTGAAACTGTCACTTTTTCGCCATCATTGGAGCTATCGCTGGGAAGGGACGAATAAAATGAAGATGTTATTCAGGCTTAAGCCACAGGCGAGTGACCTTCACGCGCGCATTCTGGATATGAGGGGCCCCATTTCGTCGAGACCAATTTGCATACGGTACAATCATTATAAAACCATTCATAAATTCCAACCCCTTTTACAAGCATATTCGCATCAAATATGACTGCTTCACACGTCTAAGTACCGCTCGTGAAGAGAGGGAAGTTTGCGCACACGGTGAATCGACGTGAGATTGCGTTCAGGAATTCTGGAAGAAAATGCGCGCGGGGCGAGATTATATCCTTAGCGACGGTTCTCTCTCTTGAGATGCTGAGCGAAGGGGTCGGATAAGAGCGCGATGAGTGGGAGGAGGGAAGATAGCGTGGGGTGGGAAAAGATGAAAGGACCAACGCCGCGCCACCCCTCCCCTACAGCATCCCTCCCTCCTCCCCCAACCCTCCCCCCAAAGCGCCCCTCTCCGCACTCTTAAAATCTTTATTATTCCTCCTTCAAACGTCGCAGCACACTGCTCGCTGCAGTAGCTCCGAAGCGGCATCTCGCGAATGCTATCAACATTGAAGTGTCCAATGCGTTCCATCATGACTCACTCAGTGCATCAACCTAAAAGGTTGGTTTGGTTTCGGTGAGGGAAGAGCTCACCCCGAACTAAAGAGCAGGCGTGAGAACTTCAAACATTCGTTACAGTAGGGCCAATTCCTTTTCCTGGGCCACCTTGCACCTGGATAATGTTGATTCGGGGTGTCCGAAGGTTTCATCTGGGATCAGAGGTTGAAAAAAAAAAAGGGATGGTTATAAAGATCTCCTCTTCTTTATAAGATCATAGAATATTAGAATTATACTGGGAATTATTAGAATTTTTATCGTAGAATCAACGTTTTCTGCACATGATATATATCCATAGACAACAAAGCCCGCTGCGTCCAAAAGTAGAACTGCTTCAAAATGGATCGAATTAAGATCCCAATCGCTTTTATTCTCACCGCAGTGTTTCTCAGCCGTTGCCCAGTCAGACGAGTCGAGCGTCAACAGTCGACTGCTACAACAATAAATAAGATGTGTAAGCCCAGCTTAAGGGAAGCGACCACATTGATAACTTTTAGTTTAGGAGTTTTTGGTGAATGACTTACTGGGATTACCCCTTATGAGTCTAAAACTAATTTCAAAATCTCAGTACTCACACGTTACAGGACGATGAGCCAAGAGAAACAACGGTTCTTACCTGAAAAAAGAAAAATTAACATTTTAATGACTGCTCAGTACGAATCAACAACTTACATTCATTAAAAATATTTATATACTAATTAATATTAAATAAACATCATTTCAATCCCGTTCCTGTGTAACAAACGGATAGATGGAACAAGTTCATGTCGCAGTTGGGTGCATCGGAGCGTCTACGTAACGTATCAACCCACTAAAATATATTCGTATTCACTATGATTCTATAAAACTACGTATTCTAAATATTAAGGTAGAAATTTTGTTTTCTATTGTGGTGTCAGTGTTTGTTCAAAATTCGCAAACACAGAAATTAACTAAAATAACAAAAAAAAACAAGTCGCCATCTATAACAGTCAACTACGACACGTATAACAAGCTTCAGATGAAGAAAGTTCTGCCGCAAAAATATGCGAGATTCTACATGCAAAGCTGCTATTACTTCAGAAATTAAGACTAAATATCTTTCAGAGAGAAAACGAGAATATCACCATGGAACCCGACAGAAAAGATAAATTAAGAAATATTGTACCAAACAAATAGATTTAGGCATTCATTTTTTGCCGAAAAATAAACCAAATTAATAAATTCAGTAAACGCATCTCTTTTTTTACCTTTCCTTATTGCGGTGTCCTAACACCCCATCCACGTGCCAGTTAAGGCGACTTACGGGGCAGAACGAAGATCTAAATAAATATGAATCAAAACAAATTCACTGCTCCAAATTTTCACCAATGCTGCATCAAAGACATGTTAACACGTGGAGCGTCCTCCGATACAAGCATGATAAGTATTTTATGAGAATTTATCATGGAGTATATTTTTCTAAGAATAATTTTTAACCTGCTAAAATGGACTGTAGCGCTATTATAATTCAAATGAGGCATTCTTTTCATCTTTATTCCTCTTTCATTTTTCTTCACATCGTCAACGTGCTAACAGAGCGGAAGGTAATTCAGTTCAATCAGCACTAATTTACATTCTTATCGTGATAGTTTTCGTATTGTACAATATTTTTAGTTTCTTTCCAGTTTTTAATTTTGTTACAATTTCTTAGCGCGATTTCAAACAATACTACACGTAAGAGCTTATATAAAATGTCTTCAAAGGCAACTGCAGGGAAAATTGGCACATAAAACCCAATAATTTCGATCAACGTACGATTGCAAGTACGTGAAATGTTCATGAAAGACCCCGCCCTTACCCTGGCTCCGCGCCGTACTAGCTGGGAAGGCCATAGTAGTCGCATTGCATGCAGAGGGTGCAATGCAATTCCGTGCACATGCAGAGGGAGGCAGCGTCGGTAGTGGGGGAGGCGCAATTCCCTAACTGCCACACCCCCCGCGAGAGGCGCGCAGATCGCCTCACGAAAAATCGCCGCAGCGATTTAATTCATTTCTTTTTCCTCCCCTTCAACTTCAACTCGCTCGCTGCAACCCCTCTCCCCCCCCCTCTCTCTCTCTCTCTCCAAAATGCTTTTTTCTTTTGCGAACGAGTATACGTTTCATTTCATCCGTCCCCCGTTCATTTCACCCCCCTTCCTCCCCGCCCCCCCCCCCTTCCCGATTCTTCGTCATCCATCGCACGCACCGGATGCACTCCGACGTGAAAGGCGTCGCACTTTGCCGTTTTATTGCAGAAATCAGCGCCACCACGCCTTCCCCCCCTCCTCCAACTCCCCCTCACTGCGTATACCGAGGCGAATGAGCAAAATGCAAGTGCTCTTCCGTATGTACACACGAGCAACTCTAACGATGAATTTATACCTGGTATATATTCCTATAATATAAGCCTAGATTATTCTCATACCTTGTTCGTTTGGTATTGCGTACGTCAGACCTTCGTGGCATAAGTTACTTGGTTATCTTTATCAAATTCTAGTTGCTAATATATGAAGAGGACACAATTTATTTTTTTAATGCTAATTCCATGAAAAGACATTTTTAAATCATTTAGATCTATAGCATAAAAATTGGTCCAAAATTGATTGTAGGTATGTTAAAAACTATATATATAAAAGGCATTGCCGTCAATTGACAACATAAATCAGGCGCGGAGTTTAAAAGAAGCTATGTATGAATAAATATGATAAGTAACGTAATTTTAGTATCAAAAATAAAAAACATACATTAAGATAAATTAACATCATTCATAAGTTATAAGAATTCAATGAGAAAACGTCTATTATAGAAGATTATTTTACCCAGAATTAACTACTCAGGCTCGAAAGATATGCAAATTCGCTATTCAATGCGACTATTCGCTCAGCGTCAATATAGCAATAAAGAAAATGGCACAGGATTAAATATCTCTCGCACATTCGTTGGATCCGGAATCCAGTTCCAATTAGGGAAATTATTTATTTACCAAGGACTTTCTCATTGCAGAGAAATTAATTGTTAGACGAGGGTAAACTAAATATACGTTTATTTACAGATAAACACACCTTATTCACAAATAATTAGACTGAGAATTAAATGAGAACGGTATATATGAAGTTTATTTTACCCGGAATTAACCATTCAGTCTCAGGAGAGTTGAAAATTCGCTACGCTCAGTGAAACTATCCGCTAAGCGTCATTGTAGCTAGAGGAAATGGTTCAGGATCAGATGTCTCTTGCATATTCGCTGGATCCTGAATCCAGTTCCAATTCGTGAAATCATTTATTTACCCAGGATTTTTTACATAGCAGAGAGATAAATTGTTAGACGAGGGTGAACTATAAACTTGAAAATTTAATGAGAACGGTATTTATGAAGAGAATCTTACCCGGAAAACATTACTCAGGATCAAGAGAGTTATAAAAATAATGCAATCAACTTGTAATTAAATTTTTAAAAATAGAATTCATAAGTATGCTTGGGAAGCTATTTGGCAGGGCAGCTACGTCCTTGGAAGATGCTGATGAAATATTTACAGGAGAAGATTAGATATAGTCATCACAACCATAGAAGGCAGCTTGGTTACAGACGAAGATTGGGAAGGAAATTCAATTAGGAAAGCGGAGGCATAGAACATAAGCAGTCCCAGCAGAAGAGGCATCGAAACATCAGTGTTGTGCATTGCAATGAAAATGTTAAATTCTCTCTGGACGAGAGTAAAAAATGACTTTCACTATTAATTTCGAGAGAAATATCCAAATGAAAATGATCAAAGGCATGCAACTCGAGTTTATTTTACGGTCTAATGATGACTTTCGCTGGAAAATCATTGCATACTTTTGGACGACAGGTAATTAAGAGCCACTGAAACATCGGCGTTGGAAATTGGAAAGATGAATTTAAAAGAATTGGAGACAAAACTATAGACAGAAAAGATTTTGTTTCAAATGAAGAGATAAAAAAATTGATTAGGCGTACTGAATAAAAAACTTAATTAACATTGCCTTTAGATTTCTATATTATGGACATGGAATCGACCCTACCTGATTGAAACTCGAGGAAAAGCAAATAAATCGGAAATACGGGAATCGAACTGAGTAATATTTGAGCGGGATTCTCGATTCTTTGCCAGCCATCGTAAGAGATGCCTTCCGACTTGAAAGAAGGCGTTGGGATCGCACTTGCCTTTTCCTCATGGAAAACCACCCTTCCCCGCCCCTTAACCGTAATCCGAGACGACTTTCCAAGTGGAAAGCCCCCCTCTGTATAGATCAATAAAGAGTCCCCACTAATAGAGGGCACCACAGTTGCTATCGTTGAAAATTAAGCTTCATCTCTCGTGGTATATTTTCCGATGTATCGCTGCAACCAGGGACATTAAGGACAGTAACGCACACAAAGGTTAACGGTAGGCTTACGGAATCGAATAAATCGAAAAAAAAACATTGTAATATGAAGCGATTCGTTCGTCACTAAGTACTTTCTCCGGCTTACCTATGATTATTCCACGATGGTTTTTCGATGCATTTATTTTACGTAAAAGGGATACATGGTAGTTATGAATTTTTCTACTTTTCACTCAATTTATGGGGTTCTGAAAGCGTATTTCTCCACATTATATTTTAAATAAATTCTTTACTTTCCTTGCCTAAAGCAGCGAGCGTCATTGATCACGGTGTAGACCACGTGACATTACCGCATTCAAATTTTGATCTTCACGAGAGTGGCCATAGCAACTGAGGATATCAAAAATCGTCAGTGGCGTCAATTTACTTGTGGGGAAACGGTTTTGACCCAAAGTAAACACGTGAGAGATCACGAGCGGTTGGTTCCTCACCGCCTGTGATTTATGATTTCCCCTCCTTCCAAGGGATTTTCTTCTACGGCGGAATTTCATCATCCGAGAGCCGATCCTGCCGAATGAGAATTTTGGTGGATACCACTCGATGCGATCTCCAATGAGACGCTCTTATTAAAAGGCTCTTAGTCAATATGGCGACCTTTTCGGAGAAAATTGCGGTAAGAGGGATCGATGAGATCCGGAGAAATATATGCATGCTACTTATTGAGGGCCATTCTATCTCTCTTCGGGCCAATCACCGAACGACGTTTTACGCCAAATTCCATCAACAGTAAAAGGATCTCAGGTTTTCCCGGCGAATTTATAGCAGGAAGAGTTCAATGTTTGCCAAACCAGACTAATCTCTGCGGACATTCCGGGGCGTAGCCCACCTGACCATGGGTCCCACCAATATAAATCGGAATATTTTCTAGCTGCTCCATCACCCTGAAGACATATTACCAGACTACGCCCATGAACCGTCACTGAAACAAAACTGTCCAAAACCTCAAAAACGAATTTTTGAGTAAGGAATATATATTAATCACGTAAAAAGGACGCACTGCTTTCCTAATTGCGTGGATTTAAAAAATGTGGATATAATTAAAAAGAAAAGGTTATACGAAGATATGAGAGCAGCCAAATTTTCAAAATGAAAATACCCCAGTTGGAGTCCCAACAATTTATATGCGATAGAATGTATAAAATATCATATAGAAATGCTTCAAAGGCGCACAAAAAAGAGGATTTTACTGAGGTAAAATAGAATTGCAAATTTGATGATCGGAAAAAGGAAAATTAAGAAAATCATAAAATAAAGGCCAACATAAACTACTACTTATAATTAGGCAACACAAATTAATCCCTTGATCACTAATTTTTTCATGTGAGAGGAAATCGAATTCCCCCAAGTAGAGATATAAATTTTAATGGAAATATTTTGATTCTCAGTAGAATTGGGGATGGCAGCTAATTTTTGGAGACGGAAACATTTACAGATCAAGGAATTGTTATTTTGGAAAAAATAGTACGTGCAAATAACGAGAAAATGAATTTGCGAAGAAATGTGGTAGTGCATCTACGCTATAGAAAACAATTATATATAAGAAGAATTACGTGTAAGATAATAAAAAATTCGCAATAAATACATTAATCATCACTATGTACATGTTGGCTGTAGATAAGACATGCGAAGTTGTTACAAACTTATGATCTATAAATGCATGTCAATAAAAAAATGGAAAATACGCCTGACTGCGAATTCTTTTTCGTAATAATGAATGTCCTATAAACAAATAGGATAAAGTTTTCAAGAGGAAACTCCAAATGTCTTCATTGATGACCAAAAAAAGTATTTATTTACAAAACAAATAAAAATTAAATTGATTACATCAGGCAGGAATGACGAATAAGTAAAAACCAAAGGTAAAACCAAACTCATGGCTATATTTTCTAGCCTACACTTTATGTACTTGAACTAAAAACCTTTGATCGTGGATGGCAGCGGTGATTGATGCCCAACCTCCAATTCCCCCTCGCCTATTCAGACCGCTCACATAAACAAGTCCAGTTTGCGGCAGCCTTTTCATCCTGCCGATTCAATTTTTTCCACCCCGCGCAACCTGCTGTGGGGGGCGTGGTTCAGACCCGCCTTATCCTTGCGGGAAGCGTTGACCGTGCCAGCCGCATTGGCATGACGACGAATGGCGGAGAGCAAATGGCTCCAGCGAATGTGGGAAGCTATAAATATTCCGCGTCGTAAAGGTATCGACGGGTGCTGCCGATATGGCCCAGCATCCTCTTCCTCGGCGGCGCGGCTGTGCTTCCCTTTTCGGCGGGCCAACCATTTCCAGCAACGATTTGCCGAACGGAAACGAAATCTCAAAAGTCGGCGCTCCTTTGGTCTGCTAACGCTGATGTACTCTCTCGGGCGTCCTTAGAAAGCGCAAATATACTCGTGAAACGCGGCGAGAAGAGAGCGACGACTGAAGAGGCAAGGGTAAATAAACGTGGATGGGTTCTATTTTAAAATTAACGCACCCAAGGGTTCAAAGACACGGGTTCCTGCTACCAGGACAAGCAACATTAGGGATAAAATCGTTTCAGGCTTCATTTGGTAGAGGTTCGATATATCCCTGATAAAAACTTCGAATTGTAATTTCTACAATTAAATGCAACACTCCACCACAGACCATTGTTTCGACTTACATTTCGACCTTGAAAATGACATAATATGTTGAAACCATGGTCGGTAGTTGAGTTTTGAATTAAAGCGTAGAAGTTAAAATTACAGTTGTTATCATTTCATCATGAAGATTAACAGGATACTGTACAAATTTCAAACAAATAAATGGATAATTTAAGCCGAAATTTGGCATTAATAGTCTCTTAGCAAGGAGTGCGGTAGAGCTCTGCTTGAAGTTCACTCGCCAGTGGCCTAGTCCGGGGTGAGCTCTAACCTCACCGAAGCTTAACCAACCTTAGAATTGGATCACTGAGTGAGTGAGTCCCAGAGCGTACAAAAATTTCCAGTCAAGCGGTAGAATACTTTAAAAATAACAGTTTTCGGGAAGTCAGTTCAGTCCGTCACTCAGGAAAAGGAGAGAATCACAAGAAAGTGGGAGAAAAGATATGAATACAATGGCCCCCTCAGATAAATACGACCTCATGATCAAATATCCGAAACATATTTTGGCGTCGTTTCCTTCCCTCTTTCTTCGTCTCCTCTATATTTCCTTCTTTTCTCCACATTTTTGTATCCCTCTGAATCCACATCTATTTTCATATGTTGAGGATTTTGCGGAAAATCCACTATTTTATGCTAGAGGACGAAAAGTGAAAATTCCACGAGAGCAGTGAGCGCTCAAAAATACGTTTTAATTTATTAACACGAGTTTTACCGCCGTACGCCCTTCAATTGTTTAACCACTGAGTTTTTGTTCAACCCTCAGAGAAATGTAACTGCGTATTGTAAAACAGATATCAACTGAAGCAACACAATTTGGTCATATTCCAGTAAATTGTGCTTCGTATTATAATTACAAAATTATTTAATAGAGAATAACTTAATATTCTTCATAAATAACAATCCTTCGCTAAAAACTTTGATGCTTGGACTATGTCTTTCATTTTTTGTTCTTGGCTGTGTGTAACCAAACGCTTGGCATGTGTGTACACGCTACATCGAGACATTGTATTTCTATCAGATACGCCGGCTTCACTTCTAGAAGCCACCATAAAATACCTAGGTATCGAAAATAGTTTTAGCAATTTATCTGTTTATATCGTTCGATTATTGTGTTGAACGAAGACATCAGCAAAGAAAATGTCAACTCTTTGAGGTAATCTTAGGACTTGAAAATACTAATGACAAATAAAGAGAACTCATACATAAGCTATTTGGTAAGAATAAGCCTCCATTATTTGCAGTTACTCAGTTATAAAGACATGATGCGAAGAGAACTCCCGCATGAGCTACTTGGTGATGAATAAGCCCTCATTGTTTGGAGCTGTTACCAGACAGTTAATCGGAGTTATAAATATGATATACTATAATATCAATCATAACAAACAGGTACCATTCATAACATGCGAGAAATTGAAGTTTACATTGCATGTATCTCAATATTCATAAGTATACTCGCAATGTGTATTCAAGTTGTGGTGCAGTATGTCGCAAAATCTGGTTTAATCAGTCGACTTTCGAGGGCGTGAAGAGTGAAGTGCATGCATCCTAATATTCATTAGTGTACTCGTTATATTGATTCTAGTTGTGGTGCACTCAGTCCCATAAACTGGTGTAATCAGCCGACTTATTAATGCAAGCGCACAGACGGAATGCTGCAAAGCGTTGGATATTTACGATATGAGGGATTATCGCATTCCATCCTCTAAAACCGGGGGAGTGAAGGGGATAAAATGAACCCCTATTCCCCACATCGTGGCTTCAGGTCTCGTGCGTTAACAAAAAACGAACGCGAGGCGGGAGGAGAGGGGAGGAGCGACTGCCAACGCATCCACCCTGAGCCTAATCAAGCGGCGGTTAAACCAAGGAAGGTTGCCTTATTTTCATTCGAATTTACCTCTTTTTTTTAAACCTTCAACCTTCCTCTTTTCTGGGTGGGGTGCGTGAGGGAAAATTGAGAAATATAGCGCGGAAAAAATGCTTCCGGGGGATATGAAAGTAAAAATAATAATAAAATAAAAGGCAAGAAGAACGCCCAAACCCCTCCCCCCAAAAGAGAAAGAGGGAAGTTTTGAAACGCGCTTTTCCCATCCCCCCCTACCCCCGCTGCTGTCCCCAGAAGTTTCTTTCATAGCGAATGAAAAAAAACGAGGAAGAAAAAAATAAACATATATATGAACACGGGTCGAGAGCATTTTGAGATGAAGGGCTCCATTTAATGAGACGGAGAGACGGTGCTGCCCTCTGTGAACGCAAAAGCGAGTTTCTCTCCCTCCCCGCAGTACTCCCCCCATAATGCTCTCTCTCTGCATGCATATCCCTCGCACCCCCTCCTCCTCTGCTTGCACCCCCTCCCCCCCACTCCACATCCGGCTCCCGTCCCATCGCAGGTATTTCCATGATATTTACTTTTATTCGGAGCGAAATTGAAATTAAGAGGAATCCATGGGGGTTGGAGTGTATACGCTTTTATTATTATTATTATCTTATATTTTTTTGTTTTTATTCAAAGCAGCGAGGGAAATGGAATGGAATAAGAAGAAGAAGGAAGGGGACGTTTGGAGTGGAGAAAATAGGGGTTTACACACTCCGACCGATACGGGGGTAAGGGGGATGGAGATTGTTGGGTTGGAGGGTGCAGATGAAGAGGGAACACTCTCTTTTTTTTCATTTTCGTCCCGAAAAACTTCGATAAAGACTGCATTACCGTGGATTCCTCTCTCCCCACACAGCTTCTCGAGTCGGTCCATCCCATCTCGGAGTGACTCTTTTGAGAGGGAAGAGAGAAAATGAAAAAAATACAGACGGGGGTGGGGGCGATTAGGAGCCCTCGGAATTGGGGTGTGTCGGTGGAGATGGACTGTGTGGAACAGAGGGAGGGGGTTGGGAGAGGGGGAGGGGAAAGAGGGAGAGATGGGTTTTATTTTCTGCGGAGGCGTTGGAGGGAAAGGAGAGTGGGTTCGCGAAGGACTGAGGTGGCAGGGTGCGGGGAAAGGGGGTGGGAGAATAAAAATTAAGCCGAAGGGAGGGTGGTTGAAATCGAATGAGAGCAAGTATTGAATACTTTCTGCTGTGGGCGGAGTGGGGTTCAGACCTAATTATCGGGATAAGAAGAAGACGGATGAAGCGGATGGAGCGAATTCCGAGAAGTCTTCATCTCGCCTTCCTTCCTTCCGAATGCCCTGGATTTGGAGTGGACGCGTCGAGCGGTGATGCTAATGAAGACGCCGGGAACGCGATGATTAATGAGGGACGCACGCGTCCACACGGCGGCGCGTGAAAGGACGTCGCTCCGCCCACCCGGGTCGACGCGCTCCTTGGATCGCTGCGTCATTAGTTCCCACTCCTTGCCGCCCGACGACGCCACCGTCGTAAGAGGCGTTAGCCTCAAAATGAGAGTGATGGCACGTAAAAATAAAGCCATTTTCAAACATCTCACTCTTTTAAAGACGCGAGGGGGGGGGGGGGGCAGTTCAACTTCATCACGCGATCCATCAAATCCGTGATTTTTCGGGTACCATCGCGCAAAGCCGATGACGTTGACAAAGCTGATAGGGGGGTTCATAGAACCCTGCTGATAATATTGAGTTATGAGTTACATCAATCCAGTTCAAAGACCCACAATTTTTGCCCAAGCTTCTGAGAGCATAAGGAAGGATAAAAGTGGTTGAATCGGCCGAATCAATCCTAATGATGCTGCAGTCCAGTGTTACATGTTGACTGGAATAAATTATTAACATTTTTAATAGAATATTGCAAATTTTAATTACTTTTCTGTAATACTGAAAGAAAGAGTTCCGATCAAGTTATCAGTTTTCTGATTAAAAGTGATGAAGTCGCCTAAAATATGGGCCAAACAACTTTAATTTAATTTAAGTAATTCATCAGTGCTGAGGAACGCTGTCGGCAGCGTGTGAGCAAACATGTTTTTTGTTGTCTCTGTTATTACATCGCCTATGAACACTATGATCCTGCTTACTGATCTCCAGAACTGGCATTCAAATTGCCATATTTGTATTATATGTGCGATTTTTTGGACATAAAATTATAGGCGTATCAACAGGATATAAATTAGGTGCTGGGAGAGGTAGATTATTATTACATTAACTTAATGTACGTTCCTCAAAAGTAATTTTATCTCATGTAACGGCAACGTGAGAGACACAAGATTATTCCAAATTGTCAGTTGGAAATTGATCAAGAGATATTGCTTAAACATAACACAAAGAACTGGTATTGAGCTGCTGAGTTTTAGATGCCTTGACTTTTATTGACTCAACGTCCTTAACACATGTGAATTACATCGATAAATGAGGGGTAGCTGTAATGCACATCGAGAGTCAACACATTTTATCGCTGTCAATACACTCGACGGCCTCCTGTTTTCTTTTAGATCCTAAAACTCTTTTTTTGATACTTCAACATGCATAGGATAAGTCTTTGTTTAAAATAAAACCAAATTTGTCAATCAGAGGACCAATAATTCATCATTCATCTTGTCACATTCTATCCAGAAGCCCTTCCCCCACGATGTATGTCTCCGCCTGAACTGCAACCGTCGAATCCGGAATGTGCACTGATAAAACATCTCTCCCTTCGCTGCGGTCGACGCGAGGTGGCCCATATAAAGATTCTAGTGCGCTTTGCCTTGATTCGATACAAACGAAATTCCTTTGTTTTTTATTAAAAAAACATGAAATTAGTCGCTGGAGAATCTAAAATTCTCCGTTTTCCAGCCAATCAATTCCAAATACTGATCCTTCTTACTCGAAGGTTTCGCCTCCGATATTCATGCCTCTGCTTTAACCTCGTCTGATTGGGCGGCTGGATTGATGAAATATATCTCGGTGCAGTGGACGACGCAACGGGGCGTGGGGCTCCGTCGATCGAAGGCTCTCGCGAGCAGTTTGAGTTATGCGAGTCGGTGGATCGCCTGCCCTTGTTGGATGGCATCGGGGAAAAGGTCAGCCGCCCCCTCGCCCCCCACCACCCCCCCCCCCCCCCTGTGCCTCCGAATCGCGACATGCCTCCCTCCCCCGCTACGAAAAAAACCCTTGCGGCTGTTTACCCCTGCTCTCTCCCAGGAAATAAAAGGAACGGAGCTATCCGAACTCACGGCTCGAATAGGGCGGTTTCCTATTATTTTTTATTGCCTAAATCGAAACATTCGTACTCCTGGAGTACGTATTTCACGCTCTTAGATTTTTTAATGACGATATCTATTTTTCGCGATTAAATGAAAAGTGAAAATTATCAAGCGCGCGAAAAGCGACGGCTAAGTATGAATGCTGGGAAAACTCCGAGTGACGTCGTTCTGGTTCCCGCTGCCGCAAGTGAAGTGACCTTGGGGCGAGGCTTTGAGCGCTGATACGATGCAGGCTGCCACCAGGTAGCGTAGAGTACCCTGCTAGCAGGTAGCGCTTGGCTTAAATAAGTTTTCTTATTACCCTATCAAACGAAGGAAACTTTCCGAACTTAGGTAACTTTAATGGGTGATTATTAAGGCATGTTTCCCTGAGCTCTGTGCCTCATGCATGCATTGGTAATCTCAGACGATGTAAAACTCCTATCTACTCGTATAGAAACTAGGTCCCTGTGACGTCACTTGGAGTGGCATCGCATGGGCGCCAATCCGGCCTTTTTCAAATGAAAGTAAAATTGACCTTTGCCATTCGTCTAAACTGGGATTTCTAAAACCAAATAATTTGTTTATTATGAATACACTAATGGTGGGTAACGAATCGCAATCAATGCCTTTCGTTTTCTTTGATGAAGGAAACTACCCTATTAATCAATCCTCGCCATGCTCGCCACTTCCCATCCTTCCTCTCTATCTCACGAATATTCTGCTCTTTCCCTCTTCGCAAATCCTTCCTTGTCGTCGCTGGAAGTAGATGGGAGTGGATTAGGCGCGTCTCGGCGAGCTGCTTAAGCCCTCGGGCAGTTGGCTCGCATTGAGCGCTCCTTGGACGAGTCGCGTCTTTCCCCTCCCGTTCAGCCGCAGGGCAGGCGCGGGAGTAGTAACATCCTAAATGGTGGAATAAATGCTCTTCTGAGAGAGCAGCGGTGCACGGCTCGGCTGCTGCTGCCGGAGATACCATAAAGCTCTTCATCAACTAGCGAGTCTCGGACTTGCGCAGCTCAAGGCATTATCTGGAATTTAGACTGAACCCATTGAGCGGAGATTTCCCGCGGGCGGAAGGAAGAAGGGCGACCAAGCGATACATTTAATGTTCTCTGAGGCGAGTGCACGATTCCAATCACGGAAAGACCTCGAGATACAGCAGAAAGGAAAGTTTTGTGTGAAGACTTGAGGAAAATCTCCCTGACATTTGATGATGGAGGTATTCTATTTCGGCCGATATAAAGTCCTTAAAATTATGGCATTGGAAAAATTTCATGGAAGAGAAGGATACGGAAATCCAGCGTTTTAACTGAAAATCGTTAGGTGATTAAATTAGAGTTTAGTTTTTTTTTAATTTGGAACGTGTTTTAATAAGTGCAAATCAGAACTTTGATATGAATAGTTCATTTTTTTAATATTAAAAAAAATACCAGTCAGAATTCTGATGCTAATATTAAAATGAAATGGAAATGAGTTTATTCGCGACTATATAAACCTCGGATGTATGATGCGGATTAAATAAGATGCATTTCTGAAATATATTATGCTTTACTTTAAATATGACCTTAATGATCAGTTTCCAGAACCTAAAAAAAGTAGTTTAATCTGGCTGAGGGAGTAACGATGAATACAGGGAATGCGGAGGACAAGAAATTACTTCTTACTCTGACCATACAAATGTTCTCTAGATTCGTTTAAACACCCTCTCCTACCGCATGAAGTGCCTAAAATGAAGCAAAATTGGAAATTTAAAGACATTTTACTTTATATTCGCAAAAAATAAAAAAACAACAAATTAATAAAAACTCCAATTATTTTTTTACAAGGAAAAAGGTTGAATGGAAAACCTCTAAAATATTACACAGTTCAATTATCGCATTCAGTCTCTATTTATTTCCTTTTCACGAGGTAGACTTCCATGGCTCGTTGCCATGCTTATAATTTATATGCAACGTTAATAAAACTTCTGATTCGGTACACCCAATTTAAATTGTATCTTTCCCTTAAAATCTAAAACTCCACTGTGCACAATTTTGAATCTCTAATTTTTTTAGACGCTATCAGTCCAATTCATGGATCATATATCAGAGGTCCTTAATTACCTGCCATCCAAAGGTACGCAATGATTTCCCTGCGAAAGTCATCGTACGCCCGTCCAATAAACTCGAGTTGTAACCCTTTGATCATTTTCTTTGTGATATTTCGCTTTAAATTAATAGCGGAAGTCATTTTCTCTATCGCAGAGAGAGTATTTTACATTTTAATTGAAAAATAAATCCCTGACGTTTCGATACCAATTCTATCGGGAATATTTTACTTCATATTTTATTCCTGCTCTTTGAATTCCTTTTTAAAACTTCATCTGTTGACCGACGTTTTATTTAACGTTTAACGCTATACTAATACTTCTGCGGCATATCTATCAGCATTTTTCTAGGGGGTGGCTGCCCTTAAATAATTAAATAGCTCTCCATGCCTACATAGTTTTGGGTTTCATGATGACACATTTTATTACAAGTTGATTGTATCATTTTTTCAACTCTCTTGATCGTGAGTGGTCTATTGCAGTAGGAATACAATTCATAAACATCGTTTTCATTTAATTCTCAAGCTTATTATAAGAGATTAAGGTTTGTTTACCTTTATTTAAACACATATTTAGTTTATCCTCGACTAATAATCTAACTCTCCGCAATGAGAAAAATCCTGGGCAAATAAAACATTTCCCGAATTGGAACCGGATCCAACGAGTGTTCAAAAGATATTTAATCCTGTGCCATTTTCTCTAAGTACATTGACGCTGAGCAAATAGCTCCATTGGGCGTAGCGAATTCGTATTTTTCTTTTAATTTCTTCCTTTTCAAAGAAAAAACTGTTCCATGGTTTTCGTCGAGGATTCCCAATGAATTCGCGTTTAAGTGAAAATGAAATTACCTTCAATCATTTTTAATGATATCGAATCTGTTCTTTAAGCGATGCGTCTTTCATTAAAATGTAACGAAGTATCTAAAAGCATGTGTAACCTCGTGTAAACGTAATTATTATATTTTTTTTGTCTCATATTTGGCCTCTATTTTCCGCATTTCATCCAAAATCCATTTGGAAATTCCCCATTAACTTTTAATTAATTAACATATTAGAATTCTATAAGATTACGCCAGAAAAACTCTCTATATAGGTAGCATAGATAAATTATGCGTAGTTATTTCTGATTATCTGGAGTGTAGGCAGCGCTGTACATTGAGGAACCGTGGACGCTGAGGAAGGAGGACGAGTAGGGATGAGCGAGTACTCGAAAATTCGAGTCGAGTAGTAGGTACTCGACTCGAGTGTTTCGAGTAGTATTACGAAGTTCGAGTGGAGTGGAGTAGTTTCGGTTACAAAGCTGTCGAGGCCAGTAAGTTCAGTAACATACCGACAGAGGGCGCTATCATGAAAGTCGCGTCGTAATATCGTTTATTAACCCTTTAAAGACCGAACTAACCTACCATCTGATTTTTATTATTTCATTGCATATCCTATTTATTTTACAACTAATTAAGAGATATTGTGAAAGAAAACACGAAAAAAAAATTTAATGTGTTTTCAAGCATTTTCTCGAATAAGAACACGCCACAAAATTTTGCTATTGCTTGAAAAATAAATATACACTTGGCCAATCATCTAAGTTTAACAACGTAACATATATTGATCTTTTGAATAAATGAGAATTTGTTACTGAAGAGCGAGTGTAGGGAAAAATATCGAATAAACTTCATACTCACTACAGAGGTGATGAAAATAACAGATTTAGAAAAGTTATAATTAACGGCCAACGAACACACAAGACATGCGACTTTAAGAAATACTACCATACTTTATTTACATAACAAAAGCTATAAAAGTAAATGCAGACACGAAATATAATTTTTATGAATTTTTATAAATCTGTTCCCACATGGGAACATTGGACTACAAACGGTTAAGTCGTTCTAATGCCTTGGCCAAGGAGTTTCAGCTTTTTTATGCGTAGCAGTCAACCACTGTAGTAGTCGACGTGGGTACCGAATACCTTATCGTCAGCCGCGGCTTCTGACCGTCTTCCGCCAGCGTATTTGGAGTAATCGGAGTGGACCACAGCATCGCTCATACTTTCCTATGCGATACTTATATACATTATCATACTTTCTTTACTCAAACGTCGAAGGAATACGTAAAAATTGTTAGGTTTTCCACGGTAAAAATGCAATTTTTACGTTTCAGTGGGTAATGCCGGTTTTTCCCGGTGTTTGACGTCACAATTGGTGTTCTTCTTTGCTCAGGTGTTCTTCATTGTGGAGGGAGGGGTGTTAGGCGAAGCGGGAATTTTGGTGTTCGGTGTTTGAAGTGTGGGTTGGGCTCATAATTCCAAATGTGGTGCAGTAGTGGGTTGTCAATGTTTTCGAGGGATTTTTCAAATCTGTCTTTTATGTCGGTGAGGTGTTGGCCGAGAGGAGGGATTTTTAGGTCGTCACAGATGTTTGCTGATGATTCGTTCCTGACGAACCATGGAGCATTTTATACACACAGAATACTTCTTAAATACTAACAAGCGTGCCTTAACCGGGCGATTGCTTAACTAATGATTATAATTCTCAGGGAGTGAGTTCAGTTGTCCACCCACTGAAAAGGACACAATCACCACGAGGAGGGTGAAAGAGCTCCCCAAATAAATACGACCCGACGACCAAATAGGGTGGTTACCTTTTATTTTTTATTGCCTAAATCGAAAGATTATTACTCCTGGAGTACACATTTCACGCTTTTAGATTTTTTAATGACGATATCTATTTTTCGCGATTAAACGAAAAGTGAAAATTTTCAAGCGCGCGAAAACGCGATGGCTAAGTGGGAATGCTAGGAAAATCCCGTGTGACGTCATTCTGGTGCCTGCTGTGAGGTGACCTTGGGGTGAGTCTTTGGACGCTGATACGACGCAGGCTACTATCAGGTTGCAGAGTATCCTGCTAGCAGGTAGCGCTAGGCTTAAATAAGGATTATTATTACCCTATCAAACGAAGGAAACTTTCCGAACTTAGGCAATTTTAATGGGCGACTATTAAGAGATGTTTCCCTGAGCTCTGTGCCTCATGGATGAATTGGTAATTTCAGACGATGTAAAACTCCTATCTACTCGTATAGAAACTAGGTCCCTGTGACGTCACGTGGAGTGGCATCGCATGGGCGCCAATCTGGCCTTTTTCAAATGAGGTTAAAATTGACCATTAACATTCGTCTAAACTGGGATTTCTAAAACCAAGTAATTTGTTTATTATGAATACACTAATGGTGGGTAAGGAATCGCAATCAATGCCTTTTGTTTTCTTTGATGAAGGAAACTACCCTATACCCGGATCACATGATGAGGCATTCGTCTCCTCCACACACGCTTTCTCGTATAATAAATGAATTAGAAAATGCCGAACAGCAGCACCATCCGCCCCGTGAGCACGGCACGCACAAAAGACCGCGCCCGACGGACTGTGGCGCGAGGGCACCTGCCTTTTTGCACGGTTGCGAAGGGAAAATGAAAATTCCGGGGAAAGTTTCGAGTTTATTTTTAGAGCCCTCACTCAGCCTTCTTTTTCTCGCGAGAATTTTTTCTCCGCTTTTTTTTTACCTACACATTCCTCTCGTTTTTTTAAATATTTTTTTAAGCGCTCCAAAAATTACGTTTCATACGAATGCGAGAGGTGATAAAGTGGAAATTGCCTCGACCCAACCTTTATCGTCATTTACGCGTGTGCTTTCGAGAGCCGTCCAATTTCTTACCCGAGGGCTCACGGGATCTTCCGCACCACAAACCTCTCTCCACCAACGAAGCAACTTCATGTTTGATCCTCGAATCATTATTGCCATTGGCGTTGAACATGCAGAGCAATATCATATCCATGCTCACTTTATCTCACTGAGCTATAAAACAACATTCTCTAAAAAATTTCTTCGCTGTAAAAGTCGTTGAAATAAAAAACAAGCTATCCAGCATTGATAGTTTTGGTTTTGAAAACCTCTAATTGTTAGGTTAATATAAGCATCAACATTTTGACCATTATTTTTCTTATTATTGAAAAATGAGCTATTCATATCATGGTTCTGATCTGCACTTATTAAAGCACGTTATAATTTTTTTAAACTAAACTTCACTTTAATCACCTAACGAACGCTGGATTACCATGTCCTTCTCTTAAGTACATCAATTTGCATAAAGTAATTATAATTTAAAACTGCTCAATTCACTTATAGTGTTATGGAAAAAATCACTTTTATCTAAGACTTAGATAGAATACTTTTTGAATACTCCATAACATCTATCTAATAACAATTTCAACGAAATCGGTATTAGCACAGAACGGCAATCAAAACATGGAAATGAATGATCCACCACTTAGAGCTGCATGCCCCGGAATACCGTCGTCGGCCAAGGTTTGCGCTTTTATTCATTTTACAAGAAGTTAGAATAACCGAAATTCAATTCGAGTTTATTTGTTTGAATGAGTTAACTTATTGTCATAAGTATCAGTGCCCGACGATACTTGGCGAAAATGTTTGATCTCCATGAGAATAAGGAACGAATGGTAAACTTCCATACTATTTATTAGTGTAGAAATTACTATAGTTCTCTTATTGTGCACTTGTGTAAACCATTTTCGGGTGTACTACTGCGTGGAATGCACATTTAATTCTCAACGCTTTGTTCCTCTGACTAAGAACGTCGTCAGGGGATTGAAATAATTCATCAGTTATTATCTGGACGGGCCGTTGGAATACCGACCATTGTTGCCTTGGATTCGAAAAAAAACGTAGTAGAATAAGTAAAAACGCAGCATAAAAAGAACGAATTAAAAAAAAGAATGCATAAAATTTGCCGAGTTTTAATTGCCAAACCCATAATTTGGTTCAAGTTCAAGTTCAACATGTTTATTCACGAGCAAAAACAGTTACATAGAATTTGGAATGACAACATATCAGTAACGATAACAAAGCTCGTGGAGCTGATGTCTCCATGCTTCTGGGTTTCACCGCGTGGATTTTCTTTGCGACGACAGTTTCTCCGGTGTTCCAACCGGAGAAACAGTCGTCGCAAAGAGCATCCACGCGGTGGAACCCAGAAGCATGGAGACATCATGTAGACATCGCCGCGGAAAACTACGCATCAACTTCTCGTGAAGCTGTTATAGGCTTGCGCCTCTTCAGCATTAGATATAAACACACTTAAATAGATGTATCTTTTCCACACATCGTTTATGAGTAAATCATCATCCCTATTGGAATTTAAACTTCTCTCCTTGTGGTTCAGTTCGTAGCCAGCATAGTGGTTGCGTAAGGGGAGATAGGAAGAAGTCTTTTCGAGCCGCAGGGGAACATGACGGTGTGTGTGCGTGTGTTTTGGAGCGAGCGGGAGGGGGGGGGGGGGGTCGGATTGGAGCGATAGACTCTGTGTGGATCACTCTCGAGTGCACACGGATTTACGTTCCGCCACACTCACTTCGACCCCCTCCGGCCAATCGCTCGCTCCGCTAAAATAAACCCTCCTCCGCATTCCAGTGCCATGCCTTTCCTTTTCCTTCCCTGCGGAGTTATCGAATTGGCTCCACTTTTGGGTCATTTCGGAGGGGCGCGCAGAGAGAGAGAGAGAGAGAGGAGGAAAAGGAGGAAGGAGTGATATTGAGAGGACTCGGTCAATCCGGAGCGAAGGGACTCCCTCTCAGGAGCAGCAGAAGCAGATTATCGATCCATCGGAATCACTACGTGCCTCCGGACGGAAAATACTGAGGGAAGGAAAAAATGCTGTATTAATAAAAAAACAAAACAAAAGCGAAAAAGCCTCCTTTCCCTTCCCTCATCCTATCTGAGCCATGCCCTTCACAAGAGCTCTAGTCGTTCATGAATGATTCTTTAAAAAAACACGGTTCAATGGAATGAACCGAATATTTGGAATCGTGATTCTCCGGTGAAATAGTTCAAAATGTACTAATTCGTTCAAAATGAAAGATGAATCCAAATCCAGTTGAGTTAGTTTTGATCGGTTACGTTGGCAGAGAATCAATTGATGCAGCTCTTACCTAAATCTGCCGAACATGAAGAATTCTTAATGAACAATGTATTTTCGGTGGATTCGGATTGTAGCCGATTTGTATTTAGTGAGGACCGTAAACTTGGGGGAATAAATATTTATCTTTTTTTACCGTGCTGGAAAGGTGGATTGGATGTTGGCAATGAAGGTTGGTTACTTTATGAAATCAATTTTTACTGTTGTTCACTTTTTTGAATTAGTTTGGTATGTATTCGACCTTGATTGTAATGAAATATACAGACTTCCTTTCGCGTTAATTTACGATGAAATCAAAAATTTTGTGCACGCTTTCACCATGGATACGTATATTTTTTCAATGCAAATAATCGTGTGTTTCTAAGATGCCTTTCGTGATGAACGATTTGAAGAATCGAATTATAGTCATGAATCATATCAAGTGAACCGAATCCTTAAAAAAAATGAACTGAAGATCTCCCCTCTTCAACTCTTCACGGATCCATGTAAAGATGTGCACCCCCACCCCCTTCTTATCTTTTTTTTTGTACACCTCCTTTTGGGCGAAAGGTTGGAGTCGGTCTCTTCACTCGATGATCGGCCCTTGCTTCGTGCTCCGGGGGCAAGTTCTCAGCATCGAAACACGAGTGCTCCGCAGCGTTGATCTTGCTGCATGTGGCTGCTGAGCACGCGGTGCTTTCGCGCACTCCCCCAACACGGATCTACTCCAACTGAACTCGCAAAAGGTAGAGATACTACCCGAGTTTGAAGTGTTGTATCTCAGGAAATACTCGGTCGGCATAAATTAGATAAACTGGAAAAATATACTAAAAAATCATATAATACAACATTTGTGCTATATGTATTTATAATTTTAAAGGACCACAAAATGTTCCTTGCAATGAAGCAATTGCTTATTTACTTCGCATTGATTGTATTGATTAAATGTACACTGTATTATGAAAACGTCAATCCTTACCTCTAGCATTATTATATTTTAGGGGTACTAAACAGACTTGCAAAAACACACGTATCCGTCACAACTTCTTTAAAATGTTTTAGTTAATTATTATTCCATACGAAAAGTTACATTTTTTGGAAAATGTAGAGTAAGTATAGGTAGCCTTGTAGGAGTTTAAATGTTGGGAAAGACACAGTAATAAAAGAGACTCACATGGTTTTTAAAAATTTTCAGAAGCACTACCACCTTCCTAAGAGTTACAAACAAGAGTTGGAGGCCTCCAATCCAACATTTGCTCGGTCATCTGGTTTCATGCATCGTATTAACATTGCCAAATCAGATTAGTTGCTTTCTTTCTACCTCATCGAATGTATATTTTTTCAATTCCATCGTCTTCATTATTGCATCATGTCTAGCTTCATCAAGTCTTGTCTTACTGTAGCTCCTTCTCACATGATATCTCTTAGCCGTCAATTTTTTTCCTTACTGACCCATTCCTATGCTCCATATGTTATCACACTTTCTAACATAGTTTTATAAACCGGAAATGAAAAGAACTTTATTTCTTCGAGACCGCAATATCATCAAAAACTAATCCTTAATTTAACATTTTTTTCCTCGGCTTTGCATCAAAATGCGTACGGTTTTTAACTCTAGGAAAACGGTTGATCACATCCTTTTTTTTTCAACATTATGCAGTTGAGTACTTGTAATTGCGAGCGCTAGAATTGACTACTTACTTCAATTTTGGTATTTAACATCAGTGGAAATATAATTTTTGGTAAAATTTCAATTTATAAATTATTTCTCCTCAGTGGATTTCGGATCGCTTTGCCTGTCAGCGACGCGAGTAGCGACTTTTGTTAACCCATTTAAATGAGTGGTGGGAGACAACAAATCCATAGGCAGACTGGAAATTCGTGCTCTATATCATTATCAATGACGCCCACTGCTGAAGGAAAAGCAAGAAAAATAAATAAAAAATTAAATAATATATATATATATAAGAAAGTAAGCCCTTTCATTGCATTAAAAATTGAGAGACAAGTGAAAAATTCCCTTAATTACTACGTAACCATACCACGTAAACAAGCTTATCTAAAATCCATCTTGGAATAATCCTAAGTGAGAAGGAGTATTTTAGTGACAAACAAATCGCTTCATCTTATACAAGTTCTCGTAAGTTGATTTCCTAGATTCCAAAAGCATACCGTTTAAAACTTCTCGCGATATGTCAAATTCCAGTCGTCGCAGCGAGATCTAGGAGTCATATAGATGAACCAGAGTTTAAGCTGAATTTCCGACAATAGCATTTGTGGTACCATTGCATTCGTTGGGAAAAATTTTTGTTACTGCTAGTCCTTGCAGAATATCGAGCAAAAACTGTAGGAAACTGAAATATATTTCTACATTTTCTACGTATCAGCAGAGTTTTCTTCAACAAAAAATTCTTAAGCATTATTAAAAAATTCTTCCGGTGAAATCCGATTAAAATGTTCCTTAATTTATTTCATTATCTCTCACGTCAATGAATGGAGAGCCTCTTAAGAAAATAGCGTTCGAAGTGGAGCTACCGTTATCCGAGTAAAAAAATTCTTTTTCACACAAAGATTAATAAAAAAAATTGCTATATCAAGGATGAGTTTTTGATGATATTGAGGAATTGTAAGAATAAATTTCTTTTCATTTCCAGTTTATTTCACAACAGAAGATCGAGTAGTTACCGAGATAACAACACTTCAAACTTGAGCATCTCCACTTTTATCAAGGACAAGGCTACTTACCCTTTTCGTGACCTCTTTCCAGAAGCGCACGTATTTTTACGATAAGACTCTACTCTTCTTCTCATTATCCATCTGAAGAACTTTTTGAAGGCCGCTTCCTCAGTCAAAACCCTTATTCTACTTCAACAATGATTCCATTATTCCAATTTTGATCAACACGCATATGACAGATATTTCAACAACACAGTTGTATAGCGATTATCTTTAATGGCTTTTAGTGCACCCACAGTAGCTTTTATTCCGATAACTACTACTTTGATCCCTGTCCAAAGTACATTTTTTTGTTGTTTGTTTTGGCAACCACGAAAGGTATCATTTTAATTGCGTGGAAATAAAATCAGGATTTGAAGAGTGCAAGTTTAGTTCCCATATTTAGTTTACATATAGGTTATTGGTTGCTGTGTATCTCATCTAAACTTTAGAAAATATGGTATGTAATAAAGAACGAGAAGCGTATCAGACGGTTCCTGATGACGTCGAAAGTGCTCAAATATATATATAAGAAGTGCACTGAATACGTAACGGGAATAGTTTCCAAATTTTCCACTTTTATCATTAATTTACCATGGAGAGTTAAAGAGCTGCTCCTGACATCTGAAGACACTCGATAGTGCAAATTAGAAAACCAAGGTAATCCCAGTATAATTCTCGTCCCATATTTCTTGACAATTTGATTCCCGAGTTCTATACGACTGACTAGAAAAAAAACCTTCATCGGGATATATGCAGCAGTAAGTGAGAAAAACAAGCATAAGTATTGCTTTTTGCCCACCACCTGCCAAAAAGACCATCAGGGATGATGTACTGAAAATTCAATTGATGAGTATTTAGCATAGAGAAGTCATATTTTCTGTAATTTTATGACAAAATTTGGAGACAAAATTATGAGATTATTTATCAAAGAAAGATGAAATAGATTGACCGAGTAAGTGATGAGGAAATGCTAACAATAGTGGGGGAAGAGAGAAGTCTTCTAAAAACCATATGGAGAAGTCGGGAAAACCATCACGAGAATTGAGGGCCGATTGAAAACTATCGTAAAGGATAGGTGGACTGAAAGAAGGGCTAGGGACGTCCACGAATGAGTTACATAGGATAGGTTATAATGGCTGTAGAATGGGAGGAATATGTCACCATGAAGAGACTAGTGGAGAGGAGAGCGGAATGGAGAGCTGCGTCAAAGCAATCTTAAGATGCGTTTGCACTCTGTAACTTGTTATATAAAGCAAGTTGCATGTAACATTTGGTACGAAAAAGTTACAAATCCGTGTGACATATTTCATGTAGGTAATATTGTGTTTTAAAACCAAAATTCGTGTTACATAACAAGTTTATGGCTTCCCGCTTCGTGTGGGAAACCAAAATCATGTTGTGTAACACGAATTTTTGTTTTAAAACACAATGTTAGATGAAATAGGTTACACAGATTTGTAACTTATTCGTAAAATATGTTATATGTTACTTGTTTTACATAAAATGTTACACAGTGTAAACGCACCTTTAGGATTGTTGACTTCTGATGATTGGCAATTAAGTACATTTTTAACATGGTATGGGTTGGCAACTTTTCCCAGTTATTCTGAGGAACAACCGCGGAAAAACGGAAAACCCTATCATGCAACCAACGATGAATGATAATGAGAGAGTTCAGTAATTGATTTGTCGCCTTATTACCTGTGTGTTGCTTGCTTAATTAAAACTCAAATGAATTCCATCCAGGCAGTGAGTTTTATTTCACATTTTCATTTGCATCTCAATTGATTCCCATTTCCGATGCGAATTGGAATACATAGTCAAAATATCATGCACGAACTGTCTGCAAGGAATTTTTTTATTTAAATCCAGTCGGTGGCTTCCTACGCGATAGACACCATGACCATCACAATTTCTACGAAAGTGAGCAAAAAAAAAATAACGGACGCAAATCCAGCTGCAATGACTCGAGATAGTTCCGAAAAAAAAGAAAAGTTCCCGACCCAATCCCACGCATGGCACCAGAGAAAAAAAACGAAAAAGCGTCGGGGCGTTAAAGCGAAATGTGACCTGGCTTTGTCCCGAAAAGCTCCCCGGAATTAACCCCACGTGGATCTGGCAGATGACAAAGAAATCAACTCGCAAAAAAAAGTATAGGAAGCGATGAAAAAAAGCAACAACAACACGGTGAAAACAAAAAAAAGAGAGGAGGGAAAAAGAGGCTGGTGGAGGAGCAGGAAACTGCCAACACGCGGCTGTGGAGTGAGCGAGTGAGTTCTTTCCCCCCGAGCAGCAGAAACAGCAGCAGTGGCGACCCAAAAAACAACTAGGCAAATGACTCCAATAATTAAAAGTAATCAATATGGCCACCAACGGGACGACCTACAAAAATAAAACGACGACGACGACGGGATGGAGTATTATTTCTGCCAGCGGCAGTGAACAGCGCGGAAGCACGCGGAAAATCAAAAGAGAAGAGGAGTGGGAAGGAGCTGAGAGAGAGAGAGATGTGCTCACGTAGGTTTTCGCAGCCCCACCCCGGGGGCGGTTAGAGGATGTTGCCCGGCGGGGGCGGTGGGGGCGGGAAGGCCCCCGGCTACAGATAATCGATACACACTTTACGGGAAGAGCGGAAGGAGGGCGTGCGTGTACCTCTCTTATCTCCACTTAAGAGGGCGCATCACTACCGCTGGAAAACGAGGCCTTTTGCCGTGACGTAGGCACGACTATTCACCTCAAAACGAATACATAGAATGTAGACAATAACTCAACAATCGAGCCGCAAAAATCAACACTGCATTATTTAATAATGGAGGAAAACATGTGATTCCTTGGTGACGAAGGGGCTAATGGGCAGAAGCGTGAGTAATTTTTTAAACAATGGGACGAGACACGGGGATTTGCATGAAAGACTTGGTGGCGTGCACACAATAATAGCAATGTGTTGAAAAACAATCCATCCGCCAAAACCAATAATGCCACGTTGAATAACGGAGGAAAGCTTCAGTTTCCAGGTGACGCTGTAGCCAATTGGCAGAAGCGTGGGTAATTAGTGAAACAATGCGAGAATCGGGGTTTCGTGTGAAAGACTCGCTCAGAGGGTAAGTGACGCGGTTGCAAAAGGGGCATCCGGTCACAGGGTGTTTCACGTGGAATCCGCAATATTTCAGGATTTGGTAGGGGGGGACAATTTTAAGCATTTTTTACCTGTAAACATTGGATCACAACTCCTTAGTTACTGAGCTATGGCAACGCAAACATTTTACTGGATGCACTTTGCAATTACCATGACAACTCGTAAACTAACTAATGTGCAGTGATGCGCAGTACAGGATCTGAAACTTGTGC
The DNA here is from genome assembly GCF_921293095.1 of Ischnura elegans. Taxonomy (NCBI): domain Eukaryota; kingdom Metazoa; phylum Arthropoda; class Insecta; order Odonata; family Coenagrionidae; genus Ischnura; species Ischnura elegans. Next base: position 12,734,342 of record NC_060250.1, on the reverse strand, counting down.
TGATTGTGCTTAAGATATGTTTTGTACGTTTTATGCTATCCACGAAGTGAATGGTAGGTTATTTCCACGATGTAATTCTAACAATTGTAGACATTTCTACTTTCAAAGGCGTCTTTTTTACAATAAAAGCTTTATTTTCGGAGATAACATAAACATTTTCACAACTAATTTTTAAGAAAATTTATTTCATTTAGTGAAGAAAACATATTTCTTTATCTTTATTTGCACGGATGATATGAATAATTAAGTGATGTCAAGACCATTATGCTGCACTCTTCTTTTGGAGAGAGAGAGAATGTTGTAATTTTCCCAGTTACCGAAGTGATCACAACAACTTACAGCTTAACGCAGAGGTGAGGAACTTAAGATGAATGAACTCACCGCAATTTCGGATTTCGTCCAATAAAATCGTCAAATACAGTATAGAAACGAGATATTTGAGCGAGTATTAGTAGCAACCTTTGTGACGGCCACGACTTCGCTTGAAGGACCAAATCGTGAATGAAATGAGAAGATTTGGAGCAGAAGTCGGTTGGTTGCAGGATAGAGATAGGTGGGTGGATGTCTAAATATGTTCTGAGATGTGAAATTTTATTACGCCCACGAAACAAGCTACGAGAGCAAAACTCAAATCTTCCTCAGGAGATAACTTTTCAAATTCCACATTCTGATAGATGTTGAACAGGAATGTTGAATCTACCTATATGCCCTGATAGTTTCAAAATGATAGCCCAAAACCCCAAAGTAGTAATGCGTCACGAAAAGAGCCAGGTCGATTGAGAGTGATGCGTCATGCTAAAAGGGGTGAGCCTGGAGGTGGAAGTCGCCCTCAAGACGAAGAGCCTTTTCTCCGCGCACACCCTTTATTTTTTCCTGCTCCCTCTTTCGCCACTGTAAGGAAGGAGAGAGAGGTCCCTGCCATTCTTATCTCACCGCCCAAAAGCTAAACAACTCATCCCTTCACTCCATATCTCTCTCTCTTTCTTTCTCCTGCTTTTCTTTCGCCGGGCATTTCTTTTTTCGTCTCCGTTACAGCAGCTCACTTCCACTCCGGGCGATACGGCCAACATCCGCGCTACGTCCCACTAACGTTCTCATACTCCTCGGTGTTGTTCGGGAAACTCCGGAAGGGATGGAGGGAGAGTGAAGGTTTGCAATGTCTGCGTACACGTAAAGTTCAGAATAGGTCGAAAAAGCATCGCGATAATGAAAGTGGCGCCACAATCGCTATCGTTGACAATTCAGATTTTTCTCTTGTGGTGTACTACTCCAAGGTCTTGCTACCATGACGGAAATAAAACGCTAGAGTAGGATTATTGAATGCAATTGATGAGCTGATCAAAACTCATAAAATATGAAGCAATTTATTTGCCACTAAAATACTCTCTCCAACAAACTTATGAAGATTCCACGAAAGTTTTTTTTACGTGGCATAGAGACATAGAGTGAAGGAGAGCAAATTTTTAGCTGCGAATGTTTCTTGGGCTCCTACTCGGGTCAAAATTTCTATGAAAGAGCGCGTTGAAACCAAATGGCAATATTGAAAAGCAAACGTTTCAGAAGAGGTTTTCAATGGTCAACCTAATAGTATAAAACCTCTAAAAAGGCCAAGACTGCATTGGAGAGACCACCAAGTACCCACTGAGGGATGTAAGAAGACTTGGAGTATAAATAGAAACGGCGGAAGACAGAGAAGAATGAAGAAAACCATTTTGGGTTCACATAGCCACGTATCTCATTTCAAGTGAATGAAATGCAAATTGAAATAAAATATAAAATGTCGCATTTCCACAATGAGTATCATGCAGTGGCGGATTCAGAATAGGGACTAGGGGGGGGGGGGGAGTTACGTGGAAGTTAACCTACCAGCAGTAATGAGGGTCCGAAAAAAATTACAATTCTATCTGGTGTAAAAGACTACAGTCACCTTAGCCCCCCCTCCATAGATCTGCCACTGGTATCCTATACTTTTAGGAAAAAGTGAGAAAATACACTCGTTACCCTGATGCAAACACAAAATTGATGAAAACACGTCCTATATTGACCGTAAGTGAGTTGTAGACAAGAGCATTTAGATAGCAAACAAATTGTTTCATCATTTTCTCGTTTTGGTAAGTCAATTAACTTGTTATTAGATAATGAGGCATCGAAATATTTCTAAGGGATTTATTTGAACAAGACGCGTTTCGTTATCACAACAATATTATCAAGTACTGTAGTAACTACGAAACGCGTCGTGTTCAAATAAAGCCCGAGGAAATATTGCAATGTCTCATTTAAATAATATTAAGAACTTTAATCCTTTGGTATCGCATCATTTCGTATGATATACGCAACCAATTAACTTGATTATGCATGCCTTCCGTTACAGCCCGCCAATAATTCGCGCGTTACAGCGCTGAATTTCCGTGTTCGCAAACGTTAACTAAGAAAACTATAATACGAGTGAGGAAGCTGAAATTTCAAATGAAGCGACTTTTGCACCCCCATATTTTTTTGGGAAACTTTTTTTAAAACTCAAAGCACATGCATCTGTGTTCGGGGATATGGATTCGTAGAGAACACAATCAGCAAATTGAACCCGAGGCGTCGCGTCGGCAGCAACTCCAAAAACCAAGATGCGCCCAATCACCCCAAAGCGCAAAGATTCTTCCTTTTTTTCCGTCCCTTCCCTGCCTTCTCCGCTATCCCTCGGCGGGCCGATATACGTATGTTCACCCGGAAGTTAAAGCGTTTCGCACGGAGAAAAGATATTTTTCTGAGTGCCGATGGGCGGGATTTTGAAGCCATGATGGCGTACCCTCAGGATGCGAAGGGAATATTTTACGACCACACGAGTCCGTGACCCTGTGATGTGACAGGGATGGAACGAAAAAAAAGATAAGTGATGAATTGAAGTCGGTTGCGTCACGGGTAATTCGTGTCACCGGAAAATGTGATGGAGATTGGACACTTATCGTCGCACTGAGGGCGGAAATCGAAAAAAAGCTGGCCAAAAGTCATATCACCCTCGTAGCTCAACGCAGAAACATTTTTTTAACCTCACATTGCTGTCTCTCTTGAATCCGAATATGATGCTTGTTTTCGCGTAGAAAATTTAGACTTCTTAAAAATACAGTGGCCTTAACCACAAAACGATTTTCAAATATTAAAACGACATTTAACTGAGTTGATTTCGTGGTATAATACGCCTAAATTATCATCGAAATAACATTAAATGAGATATTTTAGTCGATATGTAACCATTTAACGCGCATTACTGACAAATTGGAAGGCGTAGTAGATTTTATATCCTGGTTTATATTCGTTAAACGTTAGAATTTGGACATAATATTCCATAGGAGTAATGTATTATTTTATCTTCATTATGCGCGTTGCAAAATACACTATTTTTAAAAATCGTTTTGAGCGAAATGCACTCGGAGACACGGAGGAAGGCGCGGAAGGAAAACAGACTGCGAATATAAAAGAACAAGATTGATGAAAAAAGGAGCTTAAACTCCTTTTATGGGATTAATGTAATACTAATGGTCACCTTTTCAATCTACGAAGGAGGAATATGACGGATAATAAGAGGTACTTATGGTAAAATCGGGAGAGACATGAAGACCACTCTGAAAACATTAAATGCTAATGAAAACTAATCTCGGGGATCAATCAAGATGGACCAATGGCTTAGATCATCACTAATCAGTTGAGGTAACGCCAGAGAGCTGTTTAACTGTTATTTATACAGGGGTGGTTTTTTTCAACCTCCGAAATCATGAAAAGAAGGCGAAGCGATTGATTAAATATTATTTTATTGGTGGTTTGAGTCCCGCCTGGGTATGTTTCCCCAGACCAGGGCATGGTTGTTCGTGTACGTTTACTTGTTACATTCGTTGAATATCCCAGTGTAAAATGGCCAATAAGAGCTGCATCCGGTGGTTTGAGAATAAAATAAAATGTTGAGCACACTTGTGGTGTCTTTTCAACATAATCGCCTCGGCGATTGAGGATTTGGTCGTGCTAGTGGACAAGCTTTTCTAAACCTCCTTCATAGGTTGTTGACGCCAATGATTTCAACGAATTTTACCCTTGTCCTGAAGCTCATGGCCCGTTTGAAAACACTTCCCCTACTAGCCACATCTTCATTTCAGCGTAAAGACGGAACTCACATGGCTCTACGTTGGCATTGCACTTGGGAGATCGAAAATGTCCCATTGAAATTGCCCAAGGAGCGCTGAGATGACGGGCGTTGTCACGGATCAGAATATTTCCAGAAATCAGCATTTCTCCTCTTTTGTTTTGAATGGGATTAGGCGTAATGTTTTACACTATTTCACACTCTAGCCAAAGTGCATTAAAAATTCTCTTTTATCGCCATAAAGGTCAAGACATATCAATGGTGAAGCCATTCGGCGAGTTTTCTGGCTGTCGCTCCGCAGTGCACTCTTGGCGGGAGAATAAATGGAGGCAGTGCAGTTAATGAGATTCCTTAGACTAACTTACGATGAGAAATTACTTTAGAATGTAGTGCGGAGGACGCGCAGTTGCCCTATGCGTGCAGTACCTACCAACGCCACCTACTTATTTTGCTTTAGATGGCGTTGGCAGTACCCGCCTGTCGCTTGTACGGTGTTTTTGCTGAGCGATCGGAGGTTGAAAATAAAGCACCCTCGTATTAATTCAATATGGAAGCCTACAACCTGTAAATTACATGTATATTAGTATCATAAAAATAAACAGGAAATGGCATTTTCTATTATTTCAACTTTCTTCTTTCGAGGACATGCTTTCACTGAAGATTAATCCTCTTCATCAAGATCACTCGTAGAACTTGAACAACATTAGATTGTGGCCTCGTCGCCACGCAGTGCAGGTAGCTAAATTGCTACGGGTCATTCTGAAGAAACTCGTTGATGTATCACCTATATATTTCACTGGATTACTGAAGACAACTGTTGGAGCAACGAACCTAAATATCTACACATTCATATTTTTCTTAATTCGCTAATTTATCCTGTACAACTTCTGTCACGCAGACGTAAAAATGATTCCCTCATATTCCTTCCAAAAAAATACACTTCAACATTGTTATTGTGAACCAAAGAAGGAATAAATACAATGTTATACAAGAAATAATTTCTGTCACACAGAAGTAGAAATATTGCAGAAATAGATATTGTAAGAATCTTTAATATACATTCTGTTATTTGATTGTTGCCACACGATTGGAAGATAGGCCAAAATTCGAAAAGAAATTCTACTTCTTTTCTAATATAAGTTATCTTTCGGGGGAAAAAACTTAGAGTTTACAAAAATAAGATTTTTAACAAAAACAAAACTTTGCTGTTGGGAAAGCATTTCGAAGAGGAACTCAGAATTCGAAGATTTTTCGGGCTATATCGTCCGAAAACCAGCAGGAAGAGAAAGAGAAAATGAAGTTCTTTGAAAAATGAAAAGGGTTACGACACTTGGAGAGCGTAAATATATATTCTGCGTTGAAATAACGTCGATGTTCAGTGGAACATCATGTGAAATCGTGTGACGCCCGAGGAGGAAGAAATTTGACAGAAATAACGTCAAGGAAAATGTTTGCAGATAGATGGAACATCGGAGGCGGTCGCAGAAACTTCCAGGACAAGTAAGACTGGAAAGCCGCAGTGGGTAAGCAGTTCCGCGTGGAAGGCATCCATCAAAAGATAACAGAAGAGTTTCCGATCAGTTTAAACTTGAGATCGGTTTACTTTAACTCAGTCAACAATTTTTGGAAAATACGAGTAAAATAAAAACGTACAATAAGTAATAAAAATAATTTAAAAAAATAAAATTAGACGCAGATTGCACCCCACAAAAACGAAATTCAACAATCTGTCATTTTAACATGAACTCATCCTTTAGAGTAAATATATTAATCCAGGACTGTTTTTATTGAAGCTTCGGTTAAAACGCGGGCGTTTTTCATTCACGGGAAGCAACAAAGTAGCCAACATATTCGGCGAGATATCCCCAATATATCCGCACAAAATTTCCCGTTACATCATCCACTTCACCGGTGGAAAAAATTCCGAGTCGTGCAGTAGTGGAGGGCTAAAATATTCCCGGAAAAATATTCGTCCGGCGACCGTACGCGCGGCATTGAAAACACAAGTGTCTCTAGCCCCGCGTCTATCGGAAGCGATGCATGCTAACTTGTTTTTCAGCGAGCGCAGTGGATCGAGAAATACTCGACTCTTTCGTCCGTCTCCCCACACTCGAGCTCGCACACAATGTTCGGGCGAAACGATCCCATCTATTCATCCGCGGTGCGGGTGCCGAAAAAGATTCAATGGAGTCTCGGGAGGGATTTATTGCCGCTCCTATCCAGAACGGCACCCAGCACACACACACACACACACACATCCCTTCAAAGGGGGATGGGGGAGAGGAATTTTTCCGCAAATCCCACCCCTCTCCACCCCCCATGGCTCCAATACCATGGGATACTATCCCTTGCGAAGTTTTTGCGTTCAGAATCGGGAGATATAAAAAGCATTCGCAGCATGTTTATTTCCCGGGAGAACCAACCCATCCGTACAAGTCACAGGTGCGCCCAACTGCTGAAGGTATGCGAAAGTTCTGGGACATCTTAGAAATAATGCACCTCCCTCCTCCCCAAGTCACTTCGCCTGTACCTGCTGGCGTTGTCCCTGAATACCTACTCCTAGTGAAACACTCGCCAGCATATAACGGCCATTAAATAAATTGGTCAGTGTGCAGCATTTTACTCTGAGAATATTCCTATTTACGGAGCAGAAATACAGAAGATAATATTCTCCGAATGAATGAATTTTATCGAGAACGCGCGCTCACTAATGCGTGTACCGACTAAATTTATAACATTTATTAACAGAACATTTAACCAGGAAAATATTTTATCATTTAAGAAAAACACGATTTTGCGCATTATTTCTTTTCCCTGAGTACAGAATAGAACGCATTTACCATGATCATTTAGAATCTATAAGGATAAAATAAGAACACGAATGCCTTATTCTTAGTATAGTAAGACTACTTTGCACACCTACTAGCTAATGCACATTATTGCAGAGTATCCTGATTTTTCACTCAAATTCAACAAAGATATGCAGGAAAATCTTTAACCAGTTTTTTCAATAGTAAAATAATTGAATATTATTATTCTTGAAGTGTCCATTCCAGTCATTGTTACTGTATACATTGAAGTGTCCATTCAGAAGTCATTCAAAGAGTAAATGGAATCTTAAAATAACTTCAGTCCTTACAAGTAGAAAGTTTTAGCGCAAGCATGCAGCATCGAAACAAAGGATGCTCTCTGTAATACACATGCCGGAAATGACGTAGGTTGATTGATTAGATTGAGATCGCTTCGGAATCACGGCTTCTCTTCTCTCCGACGGAGCGGGATGAGTTTTTCTTTGAGGGACCATTCTAACATTGAATGACGTCTGCTGGATGGAAAACCTCGTCGCTCACTTGCGGCAAGCCTTGAAACCTTAGACGCCGTTCAAGCCACACGGGGGCGCCGCTTTCGAGGAGAAAGCCAAAGAAAGAGAGCTCTCTCTCTCCTCCTTCATTCAATTCTTTGCTGACGATGCTGCTTCCGCCCTCACCGCACGCATCTCAGAAAATCGCCGAAAATGCTCTCCTTTTCACGGCGACGTATGGATGACTTCGAAGCGCAAATGGCCCTCTCCTCGTACGGTAGCAATTCAGCCGATATCAGCGCCAAGGCTCCAAAATGGAACTTACGACCATAAAAACCTCCATATATTCTAAGATATGACATATTACGACGGAAAAGAATCATGATGGTTTACATTCCCGGTTATAAATACATTTAAAATACAAAAATAATCTTAAAAATTCGCTTATGGCAAGTCGCGGTGAGATTAGGATATGTTAAAGTTAATTTTTAAGTTTATTTTCCTGCAAGATGTGAGAAAATCGTATAGTAACTTTATTTTAATTTAATTGTACGGTTTACTGTAATCTTTCATTACATTACTTTAGAGATAGATATTTTATGGTAATTTTCGTATATAATATATTTGACATCGCTGCCTTCGTTACTTTTAGTAATAATTTTTTAAAGTTGAGGACCTTCTCAGTACAGTAATTCGCTCACAAATTAAGTGAGCATATTTTTTATGCATAAAACATTCTTATGAAATGGAACTTTCTACGGTAAACCTCGGGGGGAGGGTTGTGTTGAAAGCAGTGCTGTAGGGTATAGAATTTTGGGTAAACGAGGGAAAGAAAGAAAGAGAATAGGATTATGTGATATAATGAAAGGGAGTAGACCTTAATGTGAATTAAAGAGAGAGGCCCATGAAAGATTACTTCAAAAATACTCAATGAAAACCTACCTCAAACGGCAGAATACTTTAATGATTTTTCTCACGCATACGGCGCACAAACGGTTTATGTCTTAAGGGGAGAGGGGAAAAGTGTTGTTCTATATAAAAGGTAGGGTCATATTAGTGCGATCATGCCCATAAGAGTACACAAAATTAAAATATATGCCATTAATTAAGAAATTTGCAAAGTTTTTTTTACGTTCCTTTGCACTTTAATACCGGTGACTGTATAAAAAATGCATGACATAACGGAGCCGTTAGAACCTTCTAGAATCGATATTCGTCGATTAGGCCATGGTATAACATTCTGCGATGGAGATTATTAGTTTCTTCTGAGAGCATGAGTAGCCCCCCTATATTCCTCGGTAAAAATTTTCAACCAATAATACCATATTGGGGTTTTGGCAAAATTCGCTGCTCCGTTCATCGCTGAGGACCCGGAAGTGTGTGCCACCCCTCAACCCATAAACCCCCCGCCCCCTCAGCCCCCACCTTACCCCCTCCACTTTCCATGGCCCACACCTTGCCCACACATTCAGCGGTTTCACGCGCGCGGGAAAGTGTGGCGACAATAGCGACACCTGGCGGATAACGGGATGAACGAGCGCGCGCGCGGCGGGGAATGGGTGGTAATCATGCGACGAGGTGTCGTCAGCCCCGTTCCACACTCTTCCCACCCCTTTTCTCACCCCTCGCAGCAAAGGAAACATCATCGCGGTGATGAAGTCATATGTTTCCCTTCCCTCAGCGATCGACACGAGTGCCAATGGAAAATGTAGATGCCATTTTATATCCATTTTTTTCACCGCGAGTCAATTTTTCACTTTTTACGATCGATCGCTGATTTTAAATAGGAAGAAATTATGGAACAAGGACTCAAAGGGAGTTCACATTGTCTAATCTAAAATCAATTCAATAGGCAGAATAAAACGCTGAAAATAGTATGTAAGCTGCAGGCAATTTTCCACAAATACTCCGATTTTTTCAAAATATGATGAATGGTGTTCAGGTAAAGATGTGAATTCTCTTCAGGCGAAGGCTATACAAAATGTTTTCATACTTGCAGTGAAAATAAATTACCTGTAGAAAATTCAAAGAAACGTTTAACGTGTAGGAATTCCACCGGATTATGCCTCAAACAACTCTCGATATTGCACAAATAAAATTTAAATGTTTATTCCCGACGTTCTGGAGTGTTTTACGTTGAGGAACCGTGGACGATGAGGCAGAGGGACTAGAGAAGATACTGGGGCCTTGAGGATGGGCCTTAGGGAGATGTTGATGTGGAGAAGGATTGGCGATCGTGCAGTGGACGGAGAGAGGGACGAAGTGCTGGACATGGTGGGTGAGGAGAGGCATCTTCCAGATGAGATGCGGAGACGAAAGGCTGAGATGAAGCTTCATTTTATGTGCCAAACTCGCACTCGAAATTAAATCGGAACTTGAAGCACGTATGTGGTGGGAGGGCTCCTAATTAATAACGAGAAACGCTTTGTTTCTTCCACAAGTTTATAAAAATTTCTATTTTATCACCGTTATCAATGGTGTATTAGCTGGCACCGAAACTGGCAATAAAATAGAAATTTTACAAAATTGTGGAAGAAACAAAGTGTCTTTCATTATTAATATGAAGCCTTTCCGCCACGAAGGTGCTTCAAGTTTCGAAACGAAAGGTATGGATGGAGCGAGTTATCAGCGGGGAGGGGACGTTGAAAACAGTATTGGAGGGTAGAAATCTTCGAAGGCGGTGGCGGGGAATGAAGACAAATATTTTCAAATATAGACAGAAAGAGAGAAGTCCTTACTGCCGATTTATGAGGGAAGTCCATGGAGGGAGGGGAGGCTGTCAGAATATTTCTTAAATACCCCATGGGAACCTGCCTTGATATGTAGAACACTTAAATAATAATTATTCGTTGACACATGGTAAGGAGAACCTAAATAGAATTTAATATAAGAGTAGCACTCGATTATATTCCAGCTTTTCTAAACGAAACACAAGGAAAGCAAGAGGGAGACGAATGACTGAGGGCGTCATTTATTTATGAGTCTTGGGTTTAAGGCCGTTGGCTTGTCAAATTTTTTACAGCGGTCGGATGGGCTTGAAAATCTGACCTTGCTTCCTCATTTTAAATTCAGAGAAGCGGTCTGAAATATGAATCTCGACGCCGGATTCATCTATTTTTTTTTTTTTTGTTTCTGGGAAATGTTCGGTCACAAACAACTGGGGATGTGGACTTGAGGACCATCAGTCTGAAGGCATCCTTTTCTAAAACAAGTCCATGAATAACGGCCGCACACGTGGGGGATCAGACCAAATATCTACCCCATTTTTTCGTCCTGAAGTCAGGCACTGCGAAAAGTTAAGTCATCCTAACTTGAAGACTCCCATATATAAAACGTAAATATTGAATAAAATGCTTTCCAGCATTTTAATGCATCATATGATCAATGCATATTGAGCCGTATTAATATTAAATTTTCAACATCTTTTTTGTATTGCTGCTGCTTTTTAGTTGACTCTGCTTTCATATAATTCTACTGAGATTCTTATTCATGCCTATTTGACCTTAGCACTAGCATAAAGCTCTAAATCTTTGCAAAAATATAGCGTTAAGGAAATTGTAACATAATTGGCCGGTACAAACGCTAATATCGTAGTTTTAATGAGTTTGCATAAATACGAGGTTTGTCATTTTTTAAATTTTGTTCAAACCCCCATAAAAACTTTTATAATAGAATAAAATAACACTAAAATTTTTATGGTATCCGACACCTTAAACAAATTTACGCCGACTTAGGTATCAACGGGTAACCGTCATGCAAAAGGAGTAGATCACCAGCAAAGTGCCGATATATTTACAGTTGGGTGGAAGAAGCACATTTCAGGCCAAGCGTACACATCGGTACTTCGCTGGTGTTCGATACCCTGAGGATGACGGTCACCTGCTGAAACCCAGGTCGATTCAAGTTTGATTTAAATGAGAAAACGGCATTTTTTTGTCCTTCCATCATCATAATTGTAAAATTCCAATAAACCAAACCTCGGACTATTTTTTTACCAAAAGAACACGAAGAAGCGTCCAAATCTGAAAATTATATTCAAATTCAATCTTGAGAAATTACTCACACTTGCAAAATATCTTACATTGCCTGTATCAACAATTTTATTCCCAGTGTAAATTTACCCTAAACATAAAGAAACAGAGCTGACTAATGCGATTCCCTAGCCGCTATGTGTAGAAGTGTTAAGATGTAAAAATGGCCGGGGAGGAAAGGAACTGTAGGAGGAATTTGGAAGCAGGGACGTAATGCCCGCTTCTCCCACTTCTTGCCCACCGCCTTCTCCCAAGCACACGGCCAGGGCCGGGCGGGACAGGGCCGCGCCAAGTGGGGTTTCGCGCCAATGGAAGGCTCTTTTCGGGAATGTGCGGGCGTGGGTTGGCGCGGAAGCAGTTTCGCCTAAGTGGCAATTTCGGGCGGGGGATGGGAGGCCCTCACAGCCTCCGGGGGTTGCACCTGCCCTCTCGGGGAGGGGGTTTCACAAGGGGGCGGCCTAGAACCCTAACGACGCGCAACCCCTTCAGGGTATCGCGGCGGATCATGTCGAAACGGAGGCGGCGCGGTCGCGCGCGTGAGCCCCGGGTTGGAGACGAGGTGGGCCGTATTTCTCCTCGGCCCGTGAAGCCTGAACGTCTTAATTCGCCGCGGGAAAAAATCAAGAGCTAAGGGCCGAGCATTTAAGTGGAAAAGTGTGACGTGAAGGGGGAGAATATAGTAAAGTGCAGGGCCTCGGGCCCACGTTTTGGCCTTTCCCCCAAAATGGTCTCTAAGGTCGCTCCTACCCTAATATTCAGGAGCCCAACAATAGGCAACAACGACCTCTTTCAACCCTCGCACACAAAGGGATGGAAATTAAAATGTGAGAACAGCGAGATTTAATGCGCCCCGTCATAAAATGCGAGGACATTAATGAATAGCTGCCACCATTTAAAAAAATAAATAAAGTTTTTTCACGCGGCCGTAGCGGCTCGATGTCGGAACGAGGGTAGCGTAAAAATTGAGGCATTGTCCAGCGTGCCCAAGGCAGTCCAGCCGAGAGGTGGTTCCCTTAGCGCCTGAATAATTTATTTGTTAACTTCACGAATGAGGTCGGATCCGCACCACCAACTTCAGGGAGGCTCCGCTATGAACCGGGGATGGCCCGGGAAGGGTCGCGAGAGATCCTTCATAACTTAAAAGGGAGTGCGTGCGAGAATAGCAAATGGTTTTGCGAGAGCGTACGCGTGAAGAGGCAGATAGGAAGTGGGGGTGCCCGAAAGCTAAAAATGGCAGTTGGCGACAAAGTTCTGGGTCGTGAGGTCCGCCGCCCTTCCACTGCCCCACAACTTTCGACTCCCAAGAGGTTTGGGGGCCTTTATTGAAGGGAAATGGTGCAGAACAGAAGACGAGGACGCTCACGGAGATGATGCTTAAACATGCCGTTTAAATTTAACCTTTCAAAGTTATTCCCGAGTCCCCGGGGCGACTGATACATAGTTTTGGTGGCGTTTCCCGAAAGTTTTGACGGCTTGGAAATGGGAACACGCGTCATTCATCTCTCCGAAGAGTCGTTTTAATTCTTCGGTATCGCATTCCCCTTGCTGCACGCGAATCGGTAGCTGAACACTTTTAAGCACTCATACCTATACCTTGTTCTTATTATTTATTATGATACGATTGGTATACAGCGTTTATTAAAAATATCATGGAATAAAAAACGTGTGGAGTGATCCCACTGATGTCAGCGCATTTATATTTTAAATATGCAAGAAATATTTTTTAATTTACGACCTATGTGCGGCTATAAAATTATGGAGGTGGTGAATAAAGGACTTGCAACATCATCGATTCTCATCCAATTTCTGAAATATAATTCTATCATAATTTTGTGAAAAGAATGCCTCATCATGGCACATGAAGAGGTAAAGGCCAATGCTTTAGAATAGTCCCTCCTCATTGTCCCGATCCTTCCTGGTTATTACCTTTCATATTTTGATAGCGGCAATAAATAATGTCAACAAACCCTTAAAGACTTGATGGGAAACTCATATAAATTCTAGGTATCTATGAGAGTTTCGATACCTGTCACGACTCCACAGCTAGCAGAGCAGAGCTGCCGGAATGAGGAACGTTGCAAGGCTGCTCGACTTCGGTCGAGCGTGAATTAGGGGCAAAAAATAACAGGTAGTCGAGAGAATGTGTGGAAATAAATATGAGAGAAAGAGATAAACAAGTAAATAGGGAAGAGAGCTACTCTGGAGCGAAAAATTTTGTTCGGCTTCCCGAGAGATTGCAGGGTACCAGCCAACGTGGTGACACTTAATGTGGTGGTGACTAAGTTCGTCTACATATTTACTTCATTTCACGCGAATATTTATTGCCATTTAATTTCGACGCTTGTCGACTGTCATTCGACTGTCTTGGAGACTTTATTCAACAATTAGTTATTTTTAGTCATGCAATAGTTATTCTTCTACAATCAATAGTTATTTTTAACAATCAGTAATTACTTATCAATATTCGAAAGTTATTTTTCAACAATTCTCATTCCCGTCATAACGTACTGCTTTCCGATTTGGGCGATGTCCTCTTCATAAAATCTCGCTGGTTTTATTTGTTATCGGGAAAATTGTATGATTATAATGGGTATTGTTATTTTGCAATTTGGCAACGTCGCTGTATTTGGACATTTTTAAGCAAATTAGATAAAAACTAAAAATAAAATACTTTGTGTCTCCACCTAAATTCATGGCCACTCGGTGGACAACCCAAGCGCTCTTCAAGCAATAGGTGTAGCGATAAATATGAGAGAGAGAGAGAAGAGGGAATTTTGTGAAAGGGTTAGTTCGCGAAACTGGAGCAGAGGAACCCACGGAGAGGAAGAAGGAAGGGAAGGAGGAGCCTCGCTAGGGAAGATTTATTTGGAGGGAAAGGAGAGAGAGGGCGAGGGACACACACACACACACACGAGGCGAAGGGGATGGAGGGAGGGAGGGTGGGGGAAACGTACAAACGACTGCCGTATACCATTATAACATTTTGCGGAGGAAACTGCCGAGTCCCGTGTCTCCAGCCAGGAAGGAACGCTGTTTTATGCCAACGCATAAGAAATTCCCTCCAACCAAACCCTAAAGAGACAAGCGCTCGTTTAAATTGCGGGTATTTTCACAGCAGAGAGCCCCCACTCTCTGCTCTCCCGAAAAACGAGAATAATGCGTTGACGGTGGGGAGGGGGAGGGGGAGGCTGTGGTTGCTAAGGGAGGAAAAAAAGAAATCCCCGCGTGCGGATGCGAACGGATGTGTGTAGCTGCAGGTCTTAAATCATTCGCCGGAGCAACAGAGCTGAGGCAGCAGCAGCCGAGACAGCGATGGAGTTTTATGCCTTTCGTCTTTCGAAGACCGCCACATTTGTTAAGAAATCGCAACCTCGTGTACTCTAAAGAGCATTTGCTTCTTTGCCCGATTTCTTGCCGGAAGCAATTTACGAGCGTTTTTCTTCACGATTCAAAGTTTGGTAAGTTACATTCTCAATTCCGAGCATTCTAGCAACTGTAATGTAAGATTTCAAGCTTAGACAGTTAAGTTTCGTAAGAATAGCCGTGAGGATGAGTAATGAGTCGCATTTCGCGATACGTCGGCATTTACTAACCCGGTGTAGTGCCCGAGAAGATCTTATCAGGACAACTGTCATCTTTTTATTCTTCCCTAAATGTGTTAAAATATTTCAGTGATTTTATAAATTTAGTTGATTTTCAAGTGTATATTAGTGACCTAATTTCGTTCGCAGAAACAGAGAAGCCAAGGTTGAAGGCCTTCGAAATTTGTTTCTGTAGAGGACTGAAGGAGATCAAACGAATCACTTGCGTGAAGAAATGAGGAAGTAATAAGAAGGGTAGGAGAAAAAACGTTTGAAGGCCATAAGAAAATAATGGGACTTAGGACTAACATTAATAGGCAACAAAGCACTATTGAATAGCCCTGAATTTCAACGATGGTAAGTGAAAATGAAGCTAAAGGCAGTTTCCGTACGAAAATCCAGTACAATACCCGCCTATAATCCTACCATTCCCCAACTAAGCGCCTTTCAAGGTGTTGGTACAAATTTGACAGCTAGTAATTGCTTCTGTGTGAACATAACCCATCCCCTAACGCCCTCAAATCCTAAGTTATCATCTCCTTTACGCCCAGCAATTGGTGGCAGCCAATATCCGTGGGTGTAAAACTCTTTAAAGCACTGCAGTATGCATGCGGCCCGACTACGCCGACACAACCGGATATCTGAGATCAACTCCATTTACGTCCTTTGACTTGAAGCGAGCTAGTAATCAGATTATGAAGCACTCATCAAGGAGTCTAAAGGCGAGGCAAAAATCCCGACCCCGTGTGTCAGATGTTTCATCGCCGCCTCATGCGGGCTTCGATCGATTCCCGGATACAATCACGCTCGCATATATATACAGACCTCCATTAGTTTCGTCCCGTCGCTTCCGTGGGCGTTCAGCCTCCATCGCACACAAGGGATTGACATCCAAATTTATTGAGGACGTTCTACGGTTAAAATCTTCCGCGCAAGTTGAACTTATCACCTGAAAATTAATGGAGCGGATCCCTTCAGGAATATGCCTTGATTAGTAGGGAGTGGCTCTAATACCTACTCAGTAATGGGGAATTGCTTCAGGCTGAATCTGAAAGAATTCTAAAATATTGTCAAATGAAACTTACGAGCAATCTTCCACAAATACTTTTATCTCTTCACTCTACCGCACTCAATACATTTTGTCGATGCTGAGAAATGTATTGAAGCCAGTCGAGTAAACAAAATGAAGTATTTTTGTAAACCTTAATCAAGTTATAATTTACAATTCATGCCAAGAATTTTTCATTTACCTATAGTCGAATGCCGAGAGATATTACTCGAATGATTCCAGAAAATGCTCAGTATTGTTCCACCAACTCCACCACTCCATATTTCATACACCAAAAGAGAATTTTGACACGAAGGAGATTACGCATTTCAAAATGAAAAACTAAATTACTATGAAT
The DNA here is from genome assembly GCF_921293095.1 of Ischnura elegans. NCBI lineage: Eukaryota > Metazoa > Arthropoda > Insecta > Odonata > Coenagrionidae > Ischnura > Ischnura elegans. Next base: position 12,717,897 of record NC_060250.1, on the reverse strand, counting down.
TTCCGTACAATAAATGTTTTTAGTTGTAATATATTATTTTGTTATTGCAAACCATACGCATACGAAAATTTTCACGATCCGAAAGGTTCCGCGATGGTATAGTTTCAAAAGACTCGGCTTAGACTCGAATTCAGAACTGGAATTCTCGCATCACCTAGCATTGCAAATTCCAATCAGTTAAGTTACTCAGGGGTTCTTTCACCTGGTATACGCATGTAGAACTTTTGCTTGGTTTCATCTGCATGCTTTGCAGCAGAAACTAAGCAAACGTTCACGCAATCGCACAGAATCTTCTACCACCGCATTGCTTTAATGGCAACGAGGTAAAATCCAATTGCAATGCAAAGAGAACCATTAAAATAGAGAAAATTTTAAAGATAGTCACTATTCAGCAACAAATTAAACCTGCACCCACTGAACTTAAATCCTGAGGTATTTTTTTATTTCAATGCAACATTCATCAGACGACTACGTAAAATAATTACTTGCTCCATTGCTTGCATTGAATTTGTAACGGACTTACGATTGGGGCTCATTATTAATGAAAGTTATTGGTGACTCCTACTTGCAATGTTTACACTCCGCAGCTCTCGTTTGTTGCACAATTTTTACTCTCGTTCGATACTCATTTCAGCATCACAACACATTTATAATTTTTCCATTTGTTTTCCGTACCCGTGGCACGATATGTTGTGGAATGGCTCAGGTTTTCGGAAGATATCTTTCTCCCCCCGCTTGAAGAAGGTATTGTGTACGTATAAATCCCTGGACAATATCCATACACAAATCTACAAATGGACTCGGGCTCTGAAGATAAATATGCAGCCCGTTAAAAAATAAAGTTATATAACTCACACGGTCGAGAGTGAAATGAAAATTCAGCCTTTTTCCAGCTGGAACACTCCAGCACCGCAGAGAATTAGGCAGTAGGCACATGAGTGACCATAAACTTTACCACACGCATTTCTATAATGAGCCCAGTCTTAAAACTTTTCAACACTTTCCCTAACCACAGAAGGGCTCGACCGCAGATAAAAAAAGCGGTCAAGCACATTGTACAATCCACTGCTCAGTGAGGCGGCATTTTCCACTAATACTTCAACACCTTCGGGCCGATCATCCTTGCGGCATTTAATTTGACACGCGGAGAATCGTACGTCAACGACTTTGGGCAGGGTTTGCCTCTTTCCGCAGCGACGAAACCATCATCCCTGAGCGCGGGAACACGGTCAGCTGCGCCTGGCCATTAGCGGCGAAAAAGTTATAATGGAGAAAAATGATGTCTGGCGCGAGGGAGGGGGCGTAATGATACAGGGGCCACCTCGCACCGCAGCGTCCGGTTACGCGGGAGCCCACTCCTTCGCACACGATGGCCGGGCGCCTTGTGGAATGGGAGAGAGAGAGAGAGACGTTATTATCTCGAGGAAGAAGAGCGCTAATGTGATGAGGGTCAGATGGGAGGTGATGAATGCGCCGTCGGTCGAAAAATGCCCATCGGCAGAAATAGTGTGGCCAACGCAACCTCCCCAGAAGGTAATGTGTACGTATCTTGTGCGGAAAACTCTTTGAAAGGGAGTTTTCACGGCGGGGAAAGAAAGGAACGAATCAGACGGAGGAGGATCAAGTTAAACGAATTCACGATGCGAGCGCGTGGCGGGCGGGGAGCTATATCGACTGGGTGGGATACATTTCATATTCTTATCTTATTGAGAGAAAAAAAAATACGAGAAAAAATAATTCAAATATAAAATTTATTCTCGTTTCAACGTGTTTCGCTGCACTGCAGCATCATATGAGATCCGGCGCAGAAAGACTTCATCCGTGGACAAAATTAAATTTAAGGAAAAGGTGTCCGATTCGTGAAAAACTGCTACAATACGACCAGAAAGCTTTATTGAGAGTTTAGACGATGAAGGCTGGAAGCCGCCAGGGTAATGGATGCTACGTGCTAGCATTAATTCTCAGACGCTCATTAATATCCATCAGCGATTAGCTGATAGTGGAATGGAATGGAGAGCTGTGTCAATCCAATCTTAGAATTGTTGACTTACGATGTTGATGACGCCGTGCGTTGAAACTGTTGAATGCTAGTTAATTTGCGCTATAAAAAATAAAAATTCGATTGCACGAAAAGTTTCATTTTATTCTTCATTCAAGTATTGCAAATTGAATTTTACACGTGGAAGCGAAGTAAGATGAAGCTTGGTGTCACGACGAATGGGCGTTTCAGAGACGTTGCGACATACAATACGTACGAAATGCAATCACTTACTACGAAAGAGTCGAGGAACGTTAAAAAAAATTGAGTACAAATAACCTCGCCACAAGGCAAGGAGTTATTTCAAAGAAGGACGAAGAGTTGAGACGACCGTGAGTTTGCCCTATTTTACGGTCTCAGGAAAGCTCACGTCCGACGCGAGGGCATATTTCCTCGCGTGATTATCATACGAATTCACGAGGAACAGCATTTTGGATTATTTACAAATCCTCAAATATAACACAATTTAAGAAAATGGGCCTGCCACTAAACGCAGCAGGATGTAGTTGATTCGCCTGGAACTACCGCGTCGAGTAAACAAGTGTTGTTCAGACAAGAGCTTTCCGAATTGCGGAGCAGCATTGAATTTCTGGCGTTTATGAGGCGGATCATGGCATTTATGTGAAAACGAATTGTTATCACCTACTTTTAATTGGTAATCTATTGTTGAAATTCATGTTCTTATTTGAGAAATACGTAGGTATATCCCGCGGAATAAAGTCGTAAAAATTTAACGATAAACATATAGCTCCCATTAATCAAGCTAGCATGTGCCCGTGAGATTACACTAGCGTAAGCTTAATAGGCTGAGAATAAAGTGTTTTTCTTCCAACGAGGATCTTGGCGACAATCCAAAGATCTGTGCTCTTAGAGAGAAAATGGCATTTAACATCACAAGCAGTGGCGCCATGGTGCCCGAACGCCGTTCCGCCTCTGGTCAACAAAAGAAATAATAGTCAAGTATCATTTTTATCAAATTTTGCTGTCTCAAAATTTCTAATTTATACATTCGTAACCAAAACAAAAAACTATTATAAAATGTAAATTATAAAACAACCTTAATATTTCGCTTCTAAAATAAGTTAAGGAAAGTGCGTTCCGGCACTGCTAATTTTGCCATGAAGTCACTGAATTTACAAGCAGCTAAATTGGAACATTCGTCACTACGTCCGAATACGTCTCGTACATTCTGGTCGCTTCATAAGTATTCATAATATCAGCATAAAAATTTATACATATAATTTACAATTTAAACGACGATCTCCCTATTTCCTTAACTCATATTTAATATGGAAAAGGCGTGAAACTGCAAAATTCTAACGCTTATTAAATCGGCGTCAGCTTGAAGGGCACTCCGAAAATATTTCCAACCATTAAGGTTCCTTGGTTTTTCCAGTTTCAGTAGAACGGACGTGGGACGACATGGGACCCTCTTCCAACCCGCCCTCCGAACCATTAAACATGACAGCTTCCCACATCCCTCCCCCCTCTTTCCTCCACCGTCTCCAAGGGAAAGATACGAGATTGACAATGAAGGTAACACGTGACAGCCACAACGTGGAAGCCCATTTTATTTCCCCATTACTCTCCTGCTACTTCCGATCACAAAAAAATTTAGAAAATAATCCTTATAAAAATGAAGGCACTCACTTTTCGCACCAACTTTCAGGTGCGCAAGCACATGTAGGTACTCTTAATCGTGGAGATCATTATGCATAATTAATGAATGTGCTTCTTGACCACTAACTTAATAAAATTGTTTTATTCAAAATCCTAAGGGCTATTATTAAAAAACATTAGAGCAACATTAATTGTAGCGGTAATAACAGTGCTTAAATATCAATATAACATAAAACTTTCTCTTTTCAACGCAAAAGAAATAATTTTATTATCATGAGACTACTAATTACTTCAGAAACCTAATTTTGTAATTGATTCACTCTCTGAAGGTCATAGATTCAGGGCTGTAATACTTCCCAATTTTCTCTGTCTTTTGAAATAAACATGTTGTTCGTAATGCTCCACAACTTTTGAGTTCCGTGCCGAGAGTAAAATTAAGTCCTTACGAATAAAGATTTTCACATAATGCAATGCAACAGTAAGGTACTAAGGAAATGTTTAAAACTGCAATCGCGTGATAACGCAGGTCACATATTAGTAAAAAAAAAAAAACCCACCAGACATGGCGAGGGAAAAGTTGCCCTTACCCCGCTGTCAAGCTACTACGCATCTCCTCGCGTCGAGACGCCCAAATAGAGTCATGCTGCCTACAAGATATTTATGTATTCGTACTGCTGCTTCCTTTAGAACTGACAAGACATAATGGATAACTTAATTAACAAGTGAACCATTATTACAAAGGTGTGGCTGTAAAAGAAAGCGATGTGAGTGCTGTTGAAGGCCTAATAATTGGATAAAATTAATAGTCCTCTAGTCCCGGAGAATAGTGCCAATCGATGCATATTTATTTCCTGGGAACATTAATATTCATTGTGTGAGAGAAGCTGATTAAGTTTTGACTAATTAATTATTCGATTAACTAATTGACTGTGATTAATATCCATTGTTATTAACAGAAGTGGAAAAATTCAATGTGTATTCATAATCCCGATTGCATTGAAAGGGAAAAGAAACATACGAAATTGAGCCACTAACCAAGCAATAAAATGTATCATATTTCAAGCGTGCCGCTGGAACAGCGGTGGAATTCACATAAGTTGCCTGAGTAATAAAATCCCCTGAACCGGGAATAGAACCGCCATGTGAATTAGAGAACCTGGCTAGCGCAGTGGCTTGCGCAGTTGTCGCAGGAAAGCCAAAAGTCCGTGGTTCCGTTCTGGGTACGAGGAAAATTTATCCTACGGAAATTTAAGTGAATTATTGAATTTTAAGAACTTCATTTTCGTGCACAATTCTTTCTAGACAAAACGGCAGCACCGTAAAATCAAGAAGGCTCATCTAGCAATTATCTCCGATGTCCATGTAATTAGGATGCTTGGAGGCATCTTAATCGGCGGCCAGTTCAAGAGCACAGTCCCGTCATTAGATGCTGGAGGCACACACTCAACTCTTCCGTGGAGAGCGGATCTTAGGGCGGAATTGGCCCCGGGACTCAGGAGTGTCTATCGGCAGCACTGCTCCGTCCCCTGCCCTCCGAAATTACAAGACCCATTTGCCTCCTTCAGGAGGACGAGGAAAATAGGCGAGGAGAGGGAGGCGCAGAGAGAAAGAGAGAAGCAGCGTGTCTAGGATAGAGCCGAACTCCTTTCTAGCTCTCTCCCTTCCTCCATCTTTCCCTACTGCTTGCTCTCTTGCAATGCACTTCAGGGACTGCTTAAGCCGCGCGGAAACCTCCTCAACAAAATTCTCGGCACGAAAACGTACACCGCTTCCTTGAGCTTCCCATTTTCTCGCTTAGTTAGATGTTTACTCTTTCGGGCGGACTTCCCCCCTCCCATCCACCCTCGCGTAAAATGTAGAGCCTGTAAAGACGTTCGGGGAGGGATGGAGGAGTTGAGGACGTAACCGAAACTATTCCCCTCCTCTCTGTGTCTTTTCTCCCCCGTACACCGCTTCCCTTCTTTCGCGGAATGAGGAATATTTACCATGGAAATGGGCGGAGACACAAGAATGGCTTCATCATCTTGTCCCCACACACCATCATCAACTCTATCCACCCCCAAGACTCGCTCGCCCGTGCACTCGGCTTAAACGGAAGCATCGGGGGGAAAGGACACCGAAGGGAAGAATATAAGGGGGAGAAAACAAAATGGGAAGACGAGGAAAAAGTTCAGATCCCGAAAAGAAATGTGTGAGAAAGAGAGAGAGATTGTTGGACGGAGGACGTCCTTGGACGGAGACAATGCGGTGCAATTCCCTGTGCTTGGGGAAGTATCCGCGCCGCCACGGAGGAACGGACGTAATGGGGAGGTTTATCGAGCTTATTCAGAGCAAGAGAGAAGAAAAAAAAGATTCAATCCCATTCTCCGCTCGCCGGAGTGCTAATCTAGAGAAGATTAACAGGTGCTACGCGGGAAGAGATGAGATGGAAACTGGTCGCTAAAGACATCCATTATTTCCCATTTAAGATTTCAAAGGCAAATGATATAAAGATCACACCACGACCGGAAAGTAAGGAGAAGAAGCAATTTCCTAATCCTATTATTCGATGATGAAGCACTCACAGTCATGATAGAGGTAACTAAGTTAAAGCCAATTTCCTCCACAGTGTTCGTCTAAGTTTAATACCGTCATAAAATAATAAGTAAACCTTTTCACCAACATTGTTAATTTATTCTCCATTGTCGGTTACACAACTTCAATATTCTGATAAATAGGTGACACTGGTGGAAAAACTGAATAAAATTTTTATTCTTATTAGAATCAAACACTTCTTTCACTGATATAACTTAGCTACCTAATTTAATTGTTCACTTCTTAAGGCACAGAGGTACTACGAATAAATTTATCATAAATTCATAGGTCTTTACAGTTGATTTGAAATTCATGACTTTTTTCATTAAAAATAAACATTATTCCGCCACACCAACTTTCCACAAAACAATACGAATAAAATAATATAAAACGGCTTCAGTGAAGCTCACAGGTGATAAGTAAACATTATCTGAAAAAGTGAATAACAGTTAATTTCCATTCACTTCCCAGTTCATGATATGAGTTCTCTTAATGAATAATTAATAAGAAATTCGACACCATGATCCATCAAAACTCAACAGATAACAATCGAAAACTCTTCCTATTCAATTTAAGTTTTTCACAGAAGATGGATTCCCTAACACCACATTTCAGTCACTGCTGACTGATTGAATCATTCATTAAAATTTATTATTGCGTTACATTTTGCAATTGCGCCATATAATTATAACTCAAGAAATACATCGTGTATAGCATGATAACTTACAGTATGGTACAACATCATGGCATTATCCTTTTTGTAGTCGTGGTTTGTGCTGTCCCTTGATGAGAGAGTGAATCACTCCGTCACACGTTTCTTTTTCATGCGAGATAAAGGAGAAAAATGATATTCTCGAAATGCCGCCATATTCTTGAACGCCACTCCCATAAATCTTCACATTCAGGATCTTGTCCTCAAATGCTACGTCTTCATCTTTCCCTGACAGGTCACACATGGAAATTTGATGCCGCCAGATTCTCTCTCCCTTTCTCATGAGGAGAAACATGCCCTTTGCGCCGCCATTCCACAAAATGTCATTGAAAAGATTTTGCGCGACACTCGTGAATATCTTGACGTCTGACTGCCGCTTGCCATTCCACCGTACAATATCGATACCTTACAAAAGTGCAAGGATTCCGTGAATATCCTTCATCAACAATGCTCGCATTCCTGGAAGGGTTCCCCAGGGAAAGGTCCTTGGCCCCCAGGGATTTCAATCTTCCGCTATCTGTGCGAAAGGCGGGAGTCTAGCATTGAAAATGACATTCCTGTACGAGTAATATACATTGAACTCTGAGGAATACAATTGTTAAATTTTAAACAATACTAATGTAACTCCTATATTTATCACGCTGGGCCTTTTCATTACTTTAACTTTCTATGAATAAATACATTTTCTATATACGTAGATTTACGAAATGTCTGACAGCCGTTTGCCATTCTCCCATACAATATCAACGTCTTAAAAAAGTGCAAGGATTCCGGGAATATCCTTCGTCATCAGTGCTCGTATTCCAGGGAAGGTACCCCAGGGGAACAGACTTTGCCCCCGAGATTTCAATCTTCCTCTATGTGTGCGCATGGCGTGGATATCGATAAAAGCACGCCGAAGGGGTCGTTACCCCTGGTACCCCTGCCCCCCCTCTCACCCCCGGGAGACGACGACGGGGAGGCGGAATCCAAAACGCCCACGCGGAAGCCTCAGAAAGCGAACCTCATCGGTTAAGATGTCAATTCCTCGGGACCGTGTCGCGCATGTATATTGTCAAGTACTAACTCTTAACCTCCTCCTAATAAAGGGACCCAACCAGTATCGAAAGCAGTGTACTCTCGCTGGCAGCCTCCTCGACGTTCCCGCAAGGAAACAAAAATGGACATGACCTTCGAGGGGTATTTTCCGATGACGCGGAATTACAATAGACCAACGCCATCACAGGATGATGGTTATTGGTGAACAAGAATTCTAAAAAAAAATTAACAGAAAAAACTGCGCGTTATACAACTTGAGTAAAATAAAAATAACGGATTTCATAAAGTCATTACCCGGCGTATTTTAACAAATATATTTTTTTTAATCCTTGTAAGTAAGGCGTTAATGGCAAAATGAGAAATGTACGATATAATGTCCGCCACGTATGACGAAGACAGGGAAACTTAGACCTTTTTATAAGCAGGAGTACAGGATTTATTCTGAGAGTGACGATCTACCGAGATTCCCTCGTGAAGTTAAATTCGACCCCACAGAAAATTAGGCGGCAAGTATAATTTGAACGGAGAGCCTGAAATTCTCATTAGTCGAAAAGTATGAATCTACAACAGACACAGCGCAAAAGCCCATTATCATAGCACTACAAAGTAGTAACGTTGTCAGAGAACACTTATTTTCAATCAAGGAAGTACTAATAGGGGCCTGAGAGTAAAAATGAAAGCAGAGAAGTAAATTTTGATTGGGTAAAAGCGTGGCAAGGGATTTGGTGATGGAGCTGGAGCGCTAGTAGCTGAAGAAACTTCCAGATTTACTAGGAGGACTCATCCTATAATCTAGGTTGATTAAATGGCGGGTCACTTTGACATGCGGACGTGATCGAATACTTTGTTTTTTTTAATATACTTTCGGAAGCCTATGAGATTGCAGGTGGTACAGCACTCCAGCGCCTTGCAGCCGGAACAGCGAAGGGTTTCTGAAAGCTGAAGAAATGTGATGTTCGCTGATGAAGATGCTGCAACGCAAGTTAACCCCGATGACGGGAATGAGACACCAAGGGAGTCCTGTAAGGACGAAGAATAACAGCAATTTCCCGCAGGAAAACGAAGAGGGCGCCCGGAATCTATTAATTTTCGCTATCGCCGAACCAAATCTAATGGACCAGGACGATCTCCTTCGGCGAATTTATCGGGGAGTAGTCGACAGCGCAAAGAGAATTCTCCTAGGCGTAGGGTAAAAGCTAGAGAAAGGGAGGAGGCACCGTAAATCAAGGGCGAAGAGGTAGGTTTGAGAAGGGGTGGATATATCTAGGAAAGGGGACAGACAGGGTAGGAAAAGAAGACGAACGAAGAAAGAGGAGAGGGAAAAGGAAGGCTTGCAGAGGAGGTGGCGCCTGGGGAGGGGGAGCGGGTGGCGGGAGAAGCATCATCCTCTGGCACCCAATTCATCAGATGCGTCTCATTGCCGGAAGGTCTTCCGGAACTGAGGAAAAGGGGGACTGGGGGGTGGGATGGAGTAGGGGGTTGTCAGTTGATGAGGAAGAGGGGCCGCGGAGGAAGAGAGCGACGGGAAATCGAATCGCAGGCGGAGCCAAGTAATAGGGAGGAAGGCGAGGGGGCCAGAATATAATACACATCCGCGAGGGAGAGGCTTCGAGCTCCGAAAAGACTTCCACGGGCGACCCGGCTCAGCTGATGTCTCACTACCCGCATATCAAATAATAATAATAATATCTACAGAAAGTATAAATGATATTCCCAGCGATGCCAGTGGGAGTAATAACGACTTAGTACTTCACCGCACAATGTTTATTTAACCCAACGGTTTAGTCCTTAAATGGGTCATTCTCAGCGGTGCAACTCTAAACTCTGAAGCTGTATGAAGAGATATCTTTCCTGGCTAATAAACTGAATAAGGTTTTCACTTGTTTCTTGCAGGGTAAGAGTGCCCACTTTCTCCACCGTTCCTCGTCATCAGGGATTGATGCTGGTGACATGGCCGAGCCCTACATTTATACTCGTACTTGTGTCGCAGTTGCGGTCTCTTCCCATTGGTTAGTGCCGATTTTCGTCCTTCAGTGACTTAATTGTTTTCGGTACTGGCCCGCAAGTGTTGCTCAGCGCGTATCCGGTGTCACACCATAGACTACATTATTCTTGAGCCCGAAACGTTGGAGATAATGGACATACTCACCCGGATGGAAACCCGATGAAACCTTATTCAATCTAAAGTGGTATATTGGAGAATGATAATATTAGTACCGAAACCGGTGATGCTACATACTGTATGCAAATGCTCTACATATTGTATGCAAAATTACTAATTCTTGATTACTCTCATTAACATGATGCTATTCCACAAAGTGGAACCAGTAAGGATTGAATCGTTTCCAGAGATTTCTGCTAGCATGAAGAAGAAAATGCTATACTCAGCAGACATTCCAGATACATCGTTGATCCAATTTTGGATTCCTACTTTTCTTATATCTCCCAGGTATCTTAATGAGATATAATCTGGGCACTAACACATAGAGAATACACCCTGTGATACTTCTTAATATCTAAAATGGACGCACTCTGTACATTTAATATACTAAATTTTTTCTCAAGAGAGATAGAGAAAATAATGTTTTATACCAAATGTTAACCATTTTTGGAGATCAAACCGGTAATTAATAATTATTACAATACATTAACCAAACTTCTCGAATCTTTCGAGGAACGGGATTCGCGAAAGTTCTCGGCGTTCCATAGAATAAGGTGCCGCAGTTTCCTGAGCAGAAAATCAACGATTATCGTCGTTACAAAGCATCTGCATCTATTCCTAATAATTCATTAAACTAATCATTCAGATAGCGAATCCTGGTACTCAGCCTTATGGGTACACTAAATAAACAAATTTTACATCTAACATTGAGAGTTCTTTATTCCATTTGATAGCGATTACTTCGATCTGCTCAGCCACCCCAACTATAAAACGCAAAGAGCAGGAGAGCGTTCTCCAATCAATGGCGGTGCATTGTAGGGACAACCCTGATGGAATAGACCTATTGAAAAATAAAGCGATAAAAGCTGCCCTTGCTGTCTCTCGGATTTCACCAACAGTTTGCCGTCTGCTATTTAAGCAACTTGAGCGTTGGCGTGCGTCCCAGTCTCCGTCACGGCGGAGGATAAGGTTTCAAATCGAGGATAAATATTTAGACTCGCCTGTCTCACGCCAGCGAGTAACCTCACTCCTAATCGTGGAAAACATGCTTTGACGCAGAGATCACATGAGACCTTTCGATTCCATAGTTCTAGGGGCCAAAATTCAATGAACACAGGGAAACAGACAGAAAAGAAAAGCGGTAACCTTGTTGACAATATGCCTTGTTTCAATATGGTACAATAGGACAGGTTCAATATTTTACAAATAATTAAAGTGTCTCGTTTTATACGAAGTACTAATGTATGGATAAAAAACACATGGATTTTGAAATCCTATGCGGTTAAATTATTATTTATACATGAATTGGATGATAGCTGTTTCCTGGTGAGTATAGCTATAAAATCTTATCGATCTCTAATTTAGCTCTCCCTTTTATAGAGACCTTTTGTAAATGACATGTTTAAGGCAGAAATGATAAAAATACTTTGTACGTGCTCTCATTAATTTTTATCTATCTATTATAATTTATTTTAATTACATCAATCGAATTTTAAATCAATTGAGCTGTTCCAATTCATCCATTTTTCAGACAAACTAAAACATTTTACGCACCAAGCTATACGTTTGCGACTTAGTGAGCCATAATATTCCACGTTTAAAATTGTCAATCAGATTATTATCCGTCTCATTATTATAACTGGAATGGATGATCGAGTTTGAATTATGCATGAGAAAGAAAAAAAATATATCTTAAAATATACAGCTCATTTTTTATGGTGATTATATAGTCTTGCATAATCAATGGTAATCAATTGCAGATTTAATTAAAATCTTATTTATGGAAGTTTCTGTAACTCAGAAAAAGAAGAATCAAAAGAAAATCAAGCAGAAGTTTTATTCCTTAAGTGAAGAGGCAACTTTGTGAAAATGCAAATGGAATTCATCACAAAGACGAGAGGGGAATTCATGAGGCTGGAAAAGGTGGGTCTCATTCGGGCTTACTACTGACACTATATTTGAAAAACGATCTAGCACCGGACGCTAGTGCCAGACAGACTCCTCTAGATTGTCATATAATAGCTAGATGAGGTATTTATGTCGAGAATGGCAATCCAGATGACTATGGTGTTCATCATGATCAAAATCGATCCCTCAGTTTTTTTTCGAGAGCTTTACTGGCTAAGGAGACTGCATTGAAGCCTGAAACGGATACCGGATAAGCACGTATGGGGGAATAGTGGGGGAATTGAGCTGCTGGGTTTATGTTTCCGCGGGCCGTTTTCGCAGCCAGGCGGAAAACTATTTGCTTCACATCAGAGGGAGCGACCGGCTTTTCCGCGGGAAAATAAAACGTGATACGCCTTGGACGGATGGTCGTTGGCGCGCCTCATAAGCACCGTCTCAGTGAGCTGGTAAGGGTTTTGAAAGGATATGGGAGACTTGCTTGCCGTGGAAGAGGCAAAGGGTTGCCCAACAGCGGAGAAGCACTCTTCAAGGGGGAGGGGCAAATGACATGGGCTGCCTATTTCCTTCGCGCCCTGCCAATAGATGGCGTCACCTTGAAAAGGCTGCATAGCCCCATTTTTATTTCTCTTCTCCACGACACATCCCATCCAGAAACCAACTCGCCCACGCAAGGTGGCGAGCAAAGGGACGTAAAACCAAATGATTAAATCCGGAGTGGCGGCGAAGGAGAAGGAGACATTTTGGCCGGAGCGATCAGTTCATGGCCTCAGTCAAGAACCGAGATTTCACCCACGATATATAGCATGAGAGAAGAGAATAGCGCATCATATACTGAACATAGAAATCCGTACTTCCTAGCGTTTGGAGTTCCTTAAGTGAGTTTTACAGAGAATGGGATTAGGAAAGCATAAGCATGAAGAGGTGAAAGAGTTTTCTTACCTGGGAAGCCGAATTATCAGCGATGGACGGAGCAAGAAAGAAATACACAGTAGAATAGCGCAGGCGAAGAGGGCTTTCTACAAAAAGAAGAATCTTCTTACAAGCCGATAATACAAGCATAGAAGTAAGGAAACAATTCATCAGATGCTACATATGGAGTATGTCTCTCTATGGAAGCGAGGCTTGGACGTTGACAGCAGCAGAGAAGTCAAGAGTGGAAGCATTCGAAATGTGGTGCTACAGAAGAATGATGAAGATAAAATGGATTGACCGTGTAAGTAAGGAGGAAGTGCTGAGAAGAGTGGGAGAAAAGAGAAGCCTCCTAAAAACCATAAGCAGAAGACGGGACAACTTAGTTGGCCACATTTTTAGGCATGATGTCGTGATGAAGACAATCATTTAAGGACAGGTGGAAGGGAAGAAGGGCAAGGGACGGTTCCGAATGAGTTACATAGGACAAAGGGTTATAAAGGATGTGAAAGAGAAGAGACATTTCGCCATGAAAAGGCTAGTGGATAGGAGAGGGAAATGGAGAGCTCCGTCAAATTAATCGTAGAATTGTTGACTAGTTATGGTGATGATGATGGGATCATACTCCGGAAAAATACTTATCTACGACTTTGCTGACTGGTTCAGTTCAATCTGTTTCGTATGAGGTAAAGAATACCGACAAAATGGCAGAAAGTTTCATTCCACACAGAATATACAAGAATACCAACATAAACACAATCAAAATTAGTTTTACACGAAATAATGGAAGGAAATATGATATTTATTTATTTCCAATTGATGAGATCGATTCTTAACGAGTCAGGTATTCCGCTGCTGACGTATCCATGACTACTCCACCATCGTCTTTAGGGCTTTGTTGCCGAGTTGAATTTTATCGTCTCTACATCACACATGCGCAAAGAAAAACACAATACTGCAACACACATATAAAGGCGAAAAAATCCGATCCGGCATCAACGCCCTGATGACGATAGTGGATATAGTTATTAAAACGTCGGTAGCAGAAGATCTGACCCTATTGGAGACCCGAGAAGAATCCATCTCAATGGAAGGAAACTTAAGATTGTCGAACAAACGATCTTCACGCAAAATGATCTTTATGCATTGCTAGGACAGTGACAGCATTCGCTTCGATAAAGTAACTAACATTAATTTTAGAATTCACTTAATATCATACTTATTTTTTCCTAGATTTTTCACGCACCAGCTTATATCCATAATTTGTGTTCCCTTCGGAAAACGCAGCGTAAGAAACACTATCGCTCGAGAACGACTCGACTCGAAAAGAAAAATTAGTATTTTTCTTACTTGACCAACGCCATTCACCGCTTTACGGCAAAATAAACTTAACAAAAATAATGCATTAAATCATTTCCTGTTTGAAATTATATGTCAAATTTAAAAAAAAACACAAAACTCTCCAGAAACACTTCCCCTTGAAATAAAGGCAACTAGGCCTTCACTCTGTTGGCAGCGTACAAGGTTTTTAAGATTAAAACTTTTTCTAACTGTTTCGAAATTGTTTTTTTTTTCGATGTAATTTAAATACTTTTCTTCCTGAAACTACTTTAGTAATTAAATTAAAGTACTAGCGGCACTAAGAACAAAAAACAAGAAATGCACTTGCACATCCGAATATGGTCGACAAAATATTTTTTTTTAATGAATTTTTATTCGTGAAAAAAGCACGTAAAAATATAGTTGCAATACGATCACGCAGTAAATATACTTATTGTCACCGAGATGAGAAAATATTTCGCTTCAACGAACTGAAGATAAATAGAGTGCCTAACAAAAGGGTAGAAAAATTATCTCGAGAGATGAATGGATTTCAATAATTTCACTTCATCATGAACTGAAAAGTATCAAGAAATATTATATCAATACATTTTATTACTCATGGATAGTAATTACTGTTTTGATAATTATAGTGCATTACACAACATACTAACATTTGAAATTTACCAAGCAATATATTCCGAAAATCGGAGTTATTAACAGAGCAACTTTTTCCTAAGCATTTGTGAAAATACATAACAGAAAGTAATAAGGTTTCACCATAAAGAGTATCTCCTCACAATTACGAGTAATAAACCAAGTCTACCCTGTGTGAAGTTTCACGGTTATCTTTACTGCGGCTGACAACGATAGAAAAACAGAGATAAGACTCCGAATGACGTGTGGTTAGCTCCGCCGCACTTCGATGCATAGGATCAGATTTTATTGGATTCTCTGGCGGTGATAAAGAAAATCCTAAGCCAATAATCTAATCCTGCGTTATTGGCCGCGAAGATTAATCTCATTTCCCGGGATTCCGAAAAATATAACGCCGCCTTGAGGAGTCCCTCGACCTTTTTCCTGGTCGCCATCGTAAGCCGATAATAATAAATGAAATTCCGCGAAATTCCACCGAATAAACATGAGCATGAGAGATTTGTTCGTTTCTACTTTCACTCAATAAGTTTGCAGATTCTCAACACGATGGCCGGATTGCAGGTGCTGGAGGCAAGGAGAAAGGCATCCATATTCCTTCGCTTCGATTGCTCCAACTCGTGGCTTACGATCGCAAACGAGAAGCAAGTCCACTAGAATCACCGAAAAATTGAATTCTCTTATAGGACGATGCTTATCATGTTACATCTTCACTTTAGATCTTGTAATATTAATTTTATACATTACGTATATTTTTACAAAGTTTAACGACTGGTTTTATCCCCTGGGATCGATCAATGCGAAAAGAGCAGTTGAAGGACTTACTACCATCAGATCATGAATGCAATGATGACATAAAGAAATAGCGTGATAAGGTTTGGTAACATAATTTCACCCATCATTTCGTACACTTAATTTTCGGTTTACCCACCTGTTCAGATATTTATACAATATCCGGGAATTCTGTTTCGCGTGAGACGATATAATTTATTTCTCACTTACCACAGAATATCATGCATAATCTACATACACGCCTTCCATTTGGCAGAGATTTTTCTGACACCCCCCGAATCCTGGTTGAGTGTAACGCAGAGGGCACTTCAAGCGCAACATTCCGTCCGTTGGATGGGACGTTAAGCAGTGGTCTCCTTAACGCCTTTTTCAAAGAGCAGGCTACTGTCGACACCGGGTTTCCCTCCGTCCTTCTTTCCCATCCCTTCTTCCCGGCGAAAATGACTTTAGCTGTTTCGCCTCCCCCGAATGTCATATCATACAACCATCTCTTCATCATAAACACAATGACAGAAGAAATATTTATTGAACATGTTATCAGTATCCAGCATGAATCCATTTCCAGCGGTCAAATGCAATGGAATCAGGTCGAGTGCGGCCCTTCATCGCTTCGAATATCCGCGCGCCCTCGTTAAAGGGCTTAAAAAAGACCGATATTTTGCCCCAATAAATCTGTCCCCCACCCCAATCATCCACACAAATGCGCTAGACAAACATAGCCAATCCTAAGGCCACAATATGATTTCAGATAACTTTCGTTCTTTCCAGAGGGATCTAATCGTAGGAATGACAGATATATAAAGCTTGTTGGCTGCTACAGCTGGGGCTCCGAAGTAATACCTCGCTGTCTAACAATCAACACAGAAGTGTCCCAAGGGTGGCAATGCGTTTCACGACGTGAGTGGTAGAGAAACAAAAGAAGTGATGGCTGCGAAGGAGACATGATTTTACCTTCTCTTTAAAAAAAAATTAAAATACATTTTGGCTTACCATTGATCCTCAATTACAAATAAATTGAAGAAAAGCAATTTTCAATCAAATATTTTGCCTTTGAAGTTATATCAACATTTTATGCATGTATATATCCATAGCGGTCGACTTTTACCGTGTTCAAAGTTAAACTCTTTCAACTTCGATAATGATCAATTTATAAACAATTACCTTGATAATGTTACTCTGTAACGAAACCATGGTCGGTGTCAATAAAATACGGTGTGGAAATAGCAAAGTTGTTGATCCTTCTATTCCTGCGATTATGGATTTCCACCAAGTTACGCCCGCTACGATTAATTATAAACAATTGATCGATTCGAGACCTAAATCGATTCGTGCTCTCTTCGCAGTCGCTGTTCACACACACGAGTCGAACTTCAAAGTCGACTTCTCTAGCGTGTGGCGTGTTAAACCAGCTTTAAACCCACATAACCTACGTGAGCCTCTCGTAAATAGGTCGTTTTTGTCGTTTGGTGACCAAAACACCGCCCACTGGATTGAGCCGCAGAAGGCCGTCGAGTCCCACACTCGTTAACCGGAGGGGTAGAGTAGAGAAGAGGCCCTCACGGTCTAAATTAATAAAATTGCCACCGGAGTACAAGTGCGCTAGCTTAGGTTAGCGGCGTTTAGCAAACACGGCCTTGCGTTTCCGCCGACCCCTTTCGCCAGTGGAAGATTTAATGGGGTAATGGGTACGCGGTCGAATGGGGCCGTCGCCAATTAAAATGGATCTTCTCTTCCCACCTGCAGTCATTAAAAGTGGTCCGGTCCGGGGAGTGGCGGACGAATAAATCGCGGGGACGCTTCGCATAGCGACACAAACTCACACACAGCACGCCCCCCCAAATAAAAAAAAACAGCCGAGCATCGACACGGATCCCGCCAACCCACTCGATACATTGGCTCGCTTCATTTTTTTTCTCCTGGACGACCGATCGCAATCAAACGGGCTCGCAAAGGCGCACAGGATGATGGACCAAACGCTCCCATCGCGTCCGGCGGCACCGCCACATTGCCCACACACGGGTCACCGCCCGTCTTGCCCTCGAGGAGTGTGATGAAATCAAAGAAGGCATGCCGAAACCACAAAAAAAAATTGCTTTTAAACCAGAAAGTTAAAGACTCAAATTTATTTTTGGAATTTCGCATTAACATTTCCAAAAAATTGTGCACAACTTGCCTGTTCCATTATTTCCTGTTCCCACACGATAACAATAAATGTGAATCCAAAGTTTAGCAAATTCCGCGAAAAAAGACGATCCCAGTTTTTTCTGAAAATCACCAACTTTCAGCAGTAGTTGAATGAAGGGGCTTATTGATACAAGTGTTGAGCCTCGTTAATATACAGTTATTCTTTTTTTCATCCTGTGCATTTTCAAACGTTTCAATTCATTATTTTCGAAGAGTACCCGGACGTACAGAAGCTGGCATTTTGAAATATTTCGTAAATATGGTCGAGATTTCTAAATTAATCCATGGATTGCAAGGACATAGGTGGTATGGTATGGTATTTGGAGGAGGCGATCGACAGCTGAGGTCATTTGCGAAATGAGGGAAGGGTAGGTAAGGAAGGGTGGAAAAAAAACCCGGCGTCGGCATTAGCCTGCTCTTCACGAAAGGCGCCAGGGGCACCACGGCTTAACGTCCCATCCGACGGACGGAGTGTTGCGCTTGAAATGCCCTCGACACAACATTCAAGCACGGATCGGCCAGTCTCAGAAAATTATCTGCCACCGTCGGTTTTCGAACCCGAGCCCACCAGGTGGGAAGCCAACACTCTAGCCACCACACCAAACCGATCCCCAAAGATATAGCTCCAATATAATCTTCTAATGTAACAAAGCTCTTATATTTCCACATTGCCTTCGAATCCTTTGCAATAACAATGCTGAATGAGAAAATAAAAGAGATTTTGGAAATTTTCCGGGAATACCTTCTAAATTTTATCAACGAGATTTTTTAAACTCTTCTTCCGTATCTCAAGTTCTTAATAATAGTTGCTAAATTTTAGAGTGTAAAGATGAAGATTATTTTAGACAACTCACATTTCTAAATACTAAGCCACTGATTACGCTATATTTGGAGAATCGTTACCGCAAATGATGTTATTCATTCGGATTGACGATCGTAATGAATACCTTAAATAAAATAAGTTTTTTTAAAGATGATTTTACATAATGTGCTATTATATTCTTGGTTCACTTCGAATCGAGGAACGAACTCTCCGCTTCTTTCATTTGTTGAAGATTGAGGCTTAAGAATGGATTCGTAAGGTGAATCGCGTACTCGTGGGGTCTTTTGGGTGTAACAAAAAGTAGGTTTAAGTCACCAAAAAAGTACAAAAATTAATTTTACAAACGGTATTTGTTTCGAGTGAGAATACCGGATTTAATCAGAAGAACCAACTTGAAGGAATATACACAATTTTTCACGATTAGAATCTTTTATTCCGACTTATGTTTCGATTTAGTAATATCGAAACCTGGATCAGAATATAAGTTTATAATCGCGGAAAATCGCAAGCGTTTATTTCAATGCCGCGGATTTAATTGGATCTTTCTCACACCACAGCTCATGCTTACAAGAACTGCAACGGAACGCTCTGAACTAAGTATTACATTTCACCAAGAGGGCATTTACGTCTCCTTTGTCGTGATAGGAGGCGTGGGGGAACGGGGATGCTGGTAGCGACTATTTCAGCGGATAGTACGCATTTCGGGGCGTGATCGTTATCTCGGGTATGAGTTCCGTCTTCGTCTCGCCGAGAGTAGGAACGATCCGCGGGCGGGGCAATGCCCATATCCCGGCGGTGAACGCCCTAACCATCTCCCCAACGCCATCCCAAATGCTTCCCTTCCCCCGAACGAGACCTGCCTTGATGGCGTGGCCCCATTGCAAAACCAATACCCCCTCTGCCCCCCGTGTAGACAGACCTATGGCCTCCCACGACGCGCCTGCCTATGTGCCATTTCCCATTTGATCGACGCACGAACTATCGAACTTGACCAAAGACAACCCTCCCGCCCGTTCAAATGAGAGTGCATTCAGGAGCGCGAGTATTGATTTCCACCTTTCGTCTATAACTGCCCACAAGAATGTGTTCGTCACAATAGATAGCCTGCAGAGCTCCATCAATAGCCACTAATACCGCGGGTGCATCTCGGCGCAAAAGCCTTTCCCGAGCTTTCAACCCATTATGTAGTCGTATAAATATTAT
The DNA here is from genome assembly GCF_921293095.1 of Ischnura elegans. Taxonomy (NCBI): domain Eukaryota; kingdom Metazoa; phylum Arthropoda; class Insecta; order Odonata; family Coenagrionidae; genus Ischnura; species Ischnura elegans. The sequence continues at coordinate 12,697,961 of NC_060250.1, read as the reverse complement.
TCTACAGACTTTCCCTCCTGATAAATTCCCACCCCGCTGATATTGTTCCGTTTTCGTAGCCAATTAAAAATTTTACTCACCAGGCATATTTAACGCACAATTAACTAATAAGTAAGAAACAAAAAAGTAATAAATCACTAATAATTAAATAATAAGACCACAGTCAGCGTCGCAGCCAGCGTGCGCCCGGGGGGTCAAAAACCTCCCCCCCCCCCCCCGAAATCTAAAAAAACAATTATTCTCCTTAATAAAAGAAAAAATATTGAAAAATCATGAATTTACAAAATGTTTCTTTTGACAAATGAAGTTTTTTAGATCATGCAAAGTGTTAAAATTAGTTTAAAACCCTCAACTTAGTTGCCTGTTTTCAACAATTTTCACCCCTGGTTTTGGACCTCCCCCCCCCTCCGAACGAAATTCTTGGCTACGCCAATGACGACAGTTACTATACAACTCGATAAATATCGAAATTGTGGCCACGGTAACCGGTTTTCTGCTTCGTTTTTTTGTTCGATTAATGTTAATTAGTTTAATTATTTAATTTTTAGTTGTTATAAGTGCACTCTAAATTTGCAGTCTTGCTATGCATGTACCATATAATTAAAATAAATAAATAAAGTTCTCACATCTTTTAGGCACAATTCACATCATTCCCTTATCCATCTTCTCTTCCATTTTAATCTATTGAGTCGATTTCCACAATATCCAGCAAAAGTTCTTTCCTTGCAACGTAGCTTTGCGGGTGGATTTACGTGCCCCCTAGATGAACTCCGTCTCCGCCCGCAGCCGATAGTGTTTCCACTTCACAAACAAAAATCATTCGGTATCGCAGAAAACATCAACAGCCACAGGGAGGCTAAAACAACAGGTAAGACTTGTGTTGTGATCGATCAACGACTTCACCCTTCCATGGCCTTCCTGGTTTGGAACATTCTGCTACATTTTAATTGAACAGCTGTACTGAATTTATCCTTGAGCAACAATTACAACGCTAATGTTTCTAAAAATATCACTTTAATATCTATACACAATAAATGATAAAAATTATATGTTGCAGTCCATCTAACAGAGATGACTATTAACGAAAAAGACGCAAAGTCACTGAAAAAAGAATCAAGAATCGAATAATATCCTTGCATCTGATTAAATCATTTTTGTTTCGTTGAATATATCCGAACGAAAATTGGAGTTTTGGATTATTATCACGGAATTACAGCTAATTTAAGAAACTAGGTATAAGTAAATCTATGACGGCAAAAAGGTAGCACATTAAATTCTGTGTTCAAATGAACTTATCCTTCTGATAGTTTAACATAGACGATTAACAGACGGATATAATTTTATTGAGAAATATTTACTGCCAATAAGTGAAACTTAAGAAATGTATAAAATCATAAACCAAATTAGTTAAATCAAATATTGATATTTAGGGAAAAAGCAGTGCCGTTTCCATTTTCATGTGAGTGGGGTCATAATTTCCGGGATGTAAAAATCGATTAGAGTGCTAAGCTTACGCTATAAATTAGATTAAAACCATAAAGGATTGCGCGAGCAACGAATTTTTATTTTTTCATTTTATTATTAAAGACTTAAATCTGATTTATCTCTGCACGCCGAATGCCTTCGCCCGTGGGCTTTTCTTTGACAGCTTAGTGAAAGTCCGCTCGCGAATATATATTCTTTTTTTTACACACATTACTCATCTGGCATTTATTTTTCACGCGATTTGAGCATTGGAATGCCAGGCCATCCCACAATCTATAGATCAAACAGTTCATTTATCTTGCCGATTATATCGAGGAGAGAATCGCTCACCTGTTTTTTTTTGGTCGGGAGTCATTCAGAGTTTTATCTGATCCGTAGAATTTTCACCATCCGTCCATAGACACACTTGATTTTAATCCCATTCAGCGTGGCACTCAAAACACGGTGTCTTAGCTGTGTCTTCCTTTACCTCAACACGAAATACTTAACATATTATTTCATATTTTATTACCATTCTCTCTATTATTTTATAACATGCCTTATAATTTAAGTGATTTAATTCACTCTCTATTGGCGTAGGTAAATAAGTTTACTTAAATGGAGAAATACATTTTTCGATTAATCTTTAAATAATGATTTTACACCTCAATAAAAAAGCAAAGTTATAGCAGAAAGTAAAGTTCAGTTCACCAATGAAAGTTCTAACAATGCAAACAACGGCTTGGCAAAGTGCATTTATAAATCTGAGGGTAGTAAACATAGTTTTCATTCTGAAGTGTCCCGAACTACACGAGATACATGACTAGGGCTTCTTCGGAGACGTTCTCCAACGGTGAACTTCATTTGGTACTACGTCAGTCCCCTGACGAGATTTTCAATGACTATAGTATTGAATTCTTTCATGCATATCTAAATTTGTAATAATTAAAGGGTGTTCCATATGTAAGTCATTAAAGAGTGTCCAAATATTATTTTAAATCAAAATCAACACACATCTCCAAATATATGTCCTTCAAAAGCATTGAACACGTCCTAGCCAGTTTAAGCTCCAAAATTCCCAAACCCAAAGTAAAGGGCCAAATTCTCTCGGCTGGAATTAGATCCACATTATTTTTATACAACAAACAGCGCGGTTTAATGCCCAAGTAGACCCAAACTTAGAGATCAAAAAAGAAAAATGTGGCAAATCAGGTAGAAATATTTAAATATTCCAAATTACCGCGAATTACATATTCTTGTACGTAGAACTGTTCCCGGAGTACTACGCCCCAACTGCAAAACGACAAGACATAAAAAGAGAGGACAAAATATGCCTGACCTTAGTCGCTAAGTACTCGATGATTGCCGTGTCGAGAAGACCCGAAATTTTAATTGAAGAAGGAATTTTTATGTGTGAGTATAGGATAACATGAGATACCCTGCATTATCTCCTGCCAGTTCAAATCATCTCACTTGAAATCCAGAAATTTCCTCAACAATTAGTAACCCTGCTATGTGGAAAATCTCATTAGGAATCGAGAATACGCCCGTAAAAATTACGGACAAAAATCTAGGCATGATAAGGGAATGAAAACTTCACCGTCTAAGACCAATTAGAAAGACCGGGATCGCGTATGGATAACTAGTTTAATTAAGCCGAGAAATTTTCCTGGATTCTCAAAACCAGCTATCATTGGGTACGTACCAACCAAGGTCAGGTATGCAGATAGTCCGGGAGGACATATGGGCTGAAAACGAGGCTATTCCGCAAATGCAATTGGAAACCCGATTCGCTCCACTGCGGAACCCTCTCGAGTGAAGGAAGTGAGTTTCCGTCATTCGAAGGTTTCAAAAGCAGCAAATTTCACAATTTTTTAAGGGTTTCTACGGTCCTAATGATGTCCCGACTGAGTGGAACCATGAAAAATGTTACCATCCGAAAGAAATGCAATGTGCAGCAGGTGGTGTCAGAGATAATAAAAGTTTTCCTTGCGGATATAATGTTTTGCTATCACAAAATTGAAAAACAAAATTCCACCACAAGTAAAAACGGCGTAAAAAGAATACGGGCTAAAAGTTAAAGAGTGCGTAATTCCAATTGATGTTGCAAAGCATACCCAGCTAAAGGAGTCATTAAAAAGGGCTCCTTGACTTAAGTGAATTATAGTGATCGTTTGATTTATGATATCAATTCATAAAAAGTAATATAGTTTCAAAATCCGTTTTGTAGCACTTAGCGGAGGTAAAAATACGGCAGGAACATCGGCCCTAAATTGTGCGTTAGAAGATCTATTAAGGGTTTAAAAAAATATCACTTGACTGCATTTTTAAACAATGTAATTGTAGTGAAATGTGGAAAAATAAGGATAAAACTGAAGTTGGGTTTCGCGGTAGCCTCAACAATGGCACATTATAATTTAACACATAATAAAATCATTTTCACATGAAACTCTGATATTCATCAGTCAACCACGAGACATTTGAATAAAATAGGACATTATGCGAATGAAGGAAGATTAGGGGGAACTAAATTCCGCTGTATAAAGAAAATATCTGCGTCAGTATTTTTGATGTAGAGTACAGGATTATGTAAACAGTTAGAATGTGTATGGAAAGGGATATAATATTAAATGAAATTTGAGCACAATGTCTTTGAGCACAGTGTCTAGCATTCACCCACAAATTGTACTACCACGTGAATAGACGTATATATTTCATCATATTAGTCATTATGTAGTGACATCGGATAAAAACGAGATCTTTTCGAAATATCACAAATATTTAACGCGAGTAACTCAACATTTTTAGATAATTATGTAACATATCTAATTATCGTTTCAAGTGAAAGAACTATAGCAGCGAGAGAAATCCAAGCAAAAATCCAGTATTTTGGTTTAATGTAGATTTCTCGGGTTTATCACTGTGAAAACGGTTTTATGGGTGCCTACGTTTTGAGGGCGCTATCTGCCATCATTTTAAGGTAGATCACCTCGAAGAAGATGGCAAATAACGAACGCCTTCGAAATTTTGATAACAATCAGCACATTCACCTGGTGGAAAACGCGATCTCTTCCTACGGTCAATTCGACAGGAAAACCATGTATTCTTATCATGCTAAGCCTGCGTAAAAATATGGGCTATCAAGAAAATTTATGAATGATTAGGAAATAAAAACTGCAGTGAATAATAAAAATTAGAAATATTGGGCTCACACATAAGACAAATACTTGTAAAATCTTTTCTTATCTCTGGTTAAGACCATTTGAATTCCCTGTCCTTATCTATTAAAAATGTCCTCTTTTCTCTCTATTTCAAAGTAAAACTATTTAATCATTACCTCAATCAGCACCAACGCTCATTGCTATTTATTGCTAGGTATTTTTAGTATTAATGAACTTTATTCATCCATCATTACTATTCCGGTTTTCATATTAGAAAAAAAAATTGAATGTTACGATAGCTGAGAGTCCAATTAAAAAATTCATTCCAAGAACCACGCTGTTGGTAAAAGATAATAATAAATATTTATAATACCAGCGTGTTCTATGTACCAAAATATCAACCCAAACCCCAAGGAAAGAATTTTAATAAAATTACGTCTTAATATATTAAAATCATTTTAAGCATAAAAGTTATCTGGTTTTTACCAGCGTTTTAAGCAGGAAAGAAAATACCAGCACTAAGAGATGTTTTAAGCCTTTTAAGTCATTTATGATTCAGTCTATCACATCACACGAGAAATTCCCTTCTTAATGCATCTCGACGTTGAAGGAGCGAAGGAGCGCTTTCTCATCAGAAGCTAATTTCTTAAAATTCATTAGTACGCACTCCTTCCTTCATCCTCCCTCATATTTTAGGGAGGCTACTGCGGAGAATTAACAAAGTTTGCAGCATTTTTAGGGATAATACGAATAATGAGACACCTAAGCAACCTGAAAGTGACTTTGAACTTCATCGGGTTAATGCCCATTTGAACCGGTCATTACCCACACTTAGTAGAATGCCGAGAAATTCTTAGTTCTAAAATATTCCGAGTGAAAAACAGAGATGCCGACTTAAAAAATATTGGGGGGCCCAAACCGGGTATCTTGCCCCGGGAAATTTTATAAGTAGTGAGTTTTAAGTTTTTTTAAGCATTTTAGAAGAGTCATATGATCAACATTATAACCCTAATAACTCGAATCTCGATATCTGGACGCTCCGTGGAAAATCAACAAGCCTGACAGATTTTTTCCTAAGACCCATAATGAATTTTTGAGGGGGCTCGGTCCCCTCAGGCCCCATGGAGTCGGCGCCACTGGTAAAAAAACAAGTTTTTTCTAAAAGAAAAAAGGTCATGAGCATAAAAGCAATAGCAGTGTTATAAAATGCATTGAGACCGTAGTCTTTGGAGCTTCATCAATCATAAAAAAAGACTTAACGACTGCACAAATAAAAGTAATCACTTCAGATGAATGAGCCACGAAAGAATTGATGCCCAAGATCGAGTAGGTATTTATGAAAATACGAATTTTTTATTAATTTTTTACTTTTTATTTAATGCCACACCACTGTAAACAGCCTTACTTGGCCGTAACATCGGGGCTGTCATAACATTTAACAATTAAACGTACACGTATAACCATGGCCTGGATGAGGGCGACCTACCCAAGCCGGAATCGAACACGCGACCTTTGAGTTTGACAGGCCAGGACTTATACCCACCGCCACCAAGGCCGGCAAATATACATCGCCGGTATATCATCCAACAAAAAACAAACATTCGGTGAATAATTCCATTAATTGATAACGATAATATTTAAAATATAGAATGCATGAAGGGAGTAGATACTAATGTGTCAAACTAACGAAATAGCTAGAAGTCTCCGTCAAACGAATTCTTATCCTATCACAGGTTCGACCCGTCGCGTGAAATCGCACTCACGAGCCAATGCAGAGAGAGATGGTCTCGCTGGCGAATTTTTAAGTAATGCGGACTTCTCTGGCAATGGATTTCCGCGCCTTGAATCGGGGACCCCAAGTCGCGATCATCCTCTGCATTTCCGTGTCAAGCGATTCTCAATGCTGCCAAATGGGAGGAATAAAAAAAATGTCACAAAAAAGAACGCGGGGACAAATGCATCACACCAACACACTCTCTGCTGAGAAATACACACACTCGGCTGCGGCAAAATCCGAAGAACGGACTCGCGAAGCATTAATCCTGGTTCACGTGCCGCAGCAGACTGCTACAGCAGTTAGCACCGCAGCGATATCTCGTTCCAGCTATCTACTCAGAAGCGTCCCGGGAGTGCCAATGCGTTCCATGATGGAAAAGGTAGTGAGACAAAGGAAGTGATGGCTGCGAAGGGACAATAATTTCATCTCCTCATGTTCATGTGAAAATTGGAATAAATTTTGGCTAAATAATGTGACAAAATAAATAATGTGACAATCATCGACTCTTATTAACAAATAAAATGAGCAATGTAAAATTGTATTCTTTGCCTGCGTAGTTAAATCAACATTTTCTGCTTGTGATGTATAACCATAACCTAAATTGGAATAAAACTTGCAATTTTACACGATTATAAAATTTATTTCGATCTGGATTTCAATGTTACTACATAATTTTCAAGGTGAAACAATGGATAAAATCTATTACTTCCTCGGTTTTAATGTCACTACATAATCCTCAAGTTGAAGAAAATGATGAATTAACCTTGAAGATAGTATTATCTAAACCTAGGTCGCAATAAATTTTATAATAGTTGGAAAATTGCAAGTACTTATTTCAGTGTGGAAAAATTCCACTCCACGCATGAATCTCCGCAGATCCACACATCGTTTATTTCCGAAGATCCATGACGGTCGATTCCTAATACGTTCCAAGTTGAGCTGCTGCAACTTCGCTGGAATAGATTTGATGAAGACCTCCATCGATTCGTGCCCTCTTCCCTGTCCACACGTACACGAGTCGGGCTATGGCAGTCCACTACGACGAGTAATCCCAGCTTAAGGATTACGCGGGGAGCGACGATAAACAGAGTGAAAGGACGATCCATTTCGTTTCCGAGCTGATAAACCCTTCCCCAACCGCCCCCCGGGCCACCTCAGGGGGGAGAGAGGGGGAAGGGAGGTTTTTATTCCGCAAGTGAAGAAACGGGCCGAGTCCCCAACCCCCCGAAACGATCCCGAAACGATCCTTGCTCTGGAATCTCCACCTGCGCCCCCTGACCGACCGCCATCATGGAAACAAAGGAAGGAGCGCGGCCGTGGAGGGAAAGGAGGTCTCGGGTCGGATATATATGTATGCATGTTCCGGGGACGGGAAGGGCGAGCATAAAGATGCATCCAACGGGCCGACGTCGTCCTCCGTGGAATACATTACTGGAGGTCAAGGAGATGAGCTCAAGTACGAAGACCTTCTGGCCCGCACTCCACTTGAATTAAGCACCCGGCCTTTACAGAAAACCCATGTCTCACGTCCTCCAAGAGTGGGCTACAGGAATACGATACATTTACATGAAATTCCAGCTTGATTCGCGTGGAGACTTAGGCCCACGGAGGAATCGTAATAGAGGGAAACATTAACCCCTTCCCCTTCGATTAGTTTTCTGAATATCGTACTCCTATTCTCCATTTATTTTTTCTGTGGTTCTCTTTTAAATGGTGGGTAGTGAAATGATATTTTGTAATTTGTAATAAATGTGGAACCGTGAAATAAAATGTGATTATTGAACATGGAGAACACAGCTATCGCCACTCGAATAAAATCATTTTAATCCTTCCAATGCATCACGTTTCATGAAATATGAATTATTTATGTAAACTATGAATGTTTTAACATTTTTAAGCTTTCAAAATAATTATATTTTTCCTCAAAATAGTGATAAACCAATGAAAATCCGATGACGAGATACACTCGTCATTGCGCGGTTTGGCATCGCAAGTTCATGACGAGCTAGACTCGTCATTACAGCGCAAGGGGCTAAGGCATAGTCCCCCATAGTAAAGAGAAGCAAAAGAAACGAAAAAGGATAATAGATTGCTAGAGTAATTGAGATTGGATATCTTTCAGAGTTATACAGAGAACATTACACATCGGAACCCCATAACATTTCCAAGTCCTGCATAAATGATGATTCGAGAAGGTATTTTGACCAAGGAGTAGGTATATAAATTCGTTTTTTCCCGGAACAATTACGGACTTTAATACACAATAGGTGGAAATGTGTTAAAGCATTTCCTTTTTATTCGTTTTCGTGCCCTAACACCCCCACCACACGCCTATTGAGACGGCTTTCGAGGTAGTATGTAGATGTAAAAGGGTTTAACCCCGGCGCCAGCAAGGAGCGCTTCCCGAGGAACAACTGAGCCGCCAACACCCCGTAGCGACACCGCTTGCGGCGGAAGGACTCGAGGGGAGAGAGGCGGATAAACAAGGAAGGATTTGCGAGTGCGTTTTCTTAAACATCTTGGAGGCACACGAGAGGACTGAAACACTCTAATTGGCAGTGATTAGCGGAATGCAATTGACTTCCACTCGACCGAAAACAATAGAATTCTGATCGTTGAAAGCAAGCTGAAGGCAGCCGTGGACTATGACTAACTCAATGATTCAACACGAAGGTTGTTTTGGATAGGTGAGGTAGAGCTCACCCCATACTAACCCCTAGGCGAGTGAATACCACACAATCATCTACAAGCTGCCTCTATGGCCAAGTGGTGGGAGGGGTATTATGATACCAAACGTAATTAAAATAAAAAGGAAATGCAAAGGAAATGCGCTAACGAAGTTCCGCCAAGCATGTGATTAAGTCCATTATTGTTCAGGGGTAAAACGAATTCCCTCACCTACCCGTTCGGCAAAATATCTATATAATTATCATTTATGTCGGAACTGGATTCATGCCAAGCCTCCGTTCTGGGAAGCCATTCCCGAAGATTTCATCCGACCTTTGAACCCGAGACCCATCGGTCCGTAGCCAAGCGTTCTACCCAGTAGGCTGCCACGAGGCCGACTTTCATGTAAATTGAATTGGAAAACGGGGAAAATTCGATTTATGTACCAGTGCATTTGGAGGTAAAAAAACTGCCTTCTGGGGTCGAAATAATCAACGTTTTACGTCGCAACCTCATTCTAAATTATGCTGTGAGGAAAAGCATTCTAATTTGCGCAATTTTCCGAGTACTTTAATAGAGCGAGGTGATTCTCAAGATGGCCAGATGCGCAATTTTTTTTATTTCTCCTGGCGAGTGGTCATCCTCGGCATTCCATTGTTTACGGTTGAGCGCGTCCATCCCCATCCACTGCACTTCTTGAGTGCCGCATCCACGTCGGGTGCGGGAGAGAGGAGCACGAAAAACGGGTCACGAACGGAAGGAAACAACGGCACACGCCCCGGCAGCCATAACCCCGAAGGGCGCGCGCCCTGTCGGCGGGAAAAAGAAGGCGGAGAAAAAACAAAACAGCAACGGAGATCTCTCCTCCCACCTTCACCCACTCTGGAGTCACCTCCTCACGGCTACATTCGTGACATTGTTTACGGAGGGACTGAGGAGTGCATGAGAGAACAGCAATGCTCCACTTTCAAAAAAAATATTTACTCCAACCTCGTTTTGCGTTTCTTTAAAAAAACGAGGGGTCGGCGACCCGCGACGCGATGCCCCCCGAAGCGATACGTATATGACGCTGCCAGCAAAACAATTATAAATTGTTAATGGAGTTAAAGGTAATCCAAGGGTGTCGGTTGGTTTTTATGGAGAATTCACTTCACATCACTTAGAACCTCTCTCTTTAATATACAAAAAGGCATATTCGCCGTCATTCTTACTATATAATCTGTCACTCTCTTCCTCGCATCATAACTGACATAATTCCCTCTAAGACAGTTTTCTGAGTCCGTCCCCGATTAGTACTCGCTTCTGCCAAATCTTTTCCTCACCTCTTAAAAGTTTCCTCTGTTCACTCACCATGCCTCTTCTATCATTATTCTAGTTATGGTTACATTTTTAACATTTCAATAACAAAAGTGCTTGGGTAATTAGTGTATCTGAGCATTTTTAAAACATTGATAACGCATTATTGAAGCATTAAACGAATATTACGTCGTTTTTCCTCTCCGATTTTAACATGCGGGCCAAGGACATGAGAAGGTTTCCGACCTCTGCTTCATTCATTTACAGAAAAGGTGGTGCATGGGCCAGTGGGTAGAGCGATCAACTACGAAAATATCGGTCCCCGAAGGTTCGAATGAGGCCTTTGGGGCCCCTCTCCAACGATATTGAGCGGTGAGAGATGGTAAATCCTGAATCAAACGATCATTTTTTTCCGTTCCTCTGAGTGATAGCTACTGCGACAAGTTTTCAGGGACCAAAAGAGCGATCGCTGGAGCCACCATTTTCTGAATCACACGGTCATTCCCACCGTCCCTTTTTCCATCGCTTATTCGGATACCTTCCGTATTTGCGATGTCATTCAATTAAAAGTCAAGCGTAGCGTCACAATAGCTGTTAGCAGCCGTTCGGTCCGCTTGGCTGAAATACGGTACCAGTGATGTTTTCAGCAACGGAAAAAGGGACCTGCCGAGTGATGGAAAAAGGGATGGGATTTCTATCCCTGTTGCCATCGCGGAAAAAATGATTGCGTGAAACGGTCATCTTTCCGCCATCATTGGAGCGATCGCTCTGAAGGGACGGACAAAATGATCAGACTTCGGTGGAAAAAACTGACAGTATGATTGTAATGTTTGCCTCTATAAAGCATGAATAACACTATCATTTTTTCCGCGCGTGCGGTGTTTAGACAACTGACGTCTAAGCTAAGTCCAACCTTCATCTAGTCAAAGCAATTTCTGGGTTGTCGTACTAAGAAAGTTAAGTCCTGTGCGAGACTTCGTACAAAACAATAATCATCATTCCGTAGCATCGAAAATGAACAGAGGAGATAAAGAAAACTACTGTCTTCGCCTATTTCAGGTTGGGATTGTAGTCTTACAAATGAAGAGACTTCCAAGTTCAGTTCTTAAACAATCGGATGGACCTTCAGAATGTGCTTTACGGACTATTTAGGCCGTAAAAATGATACAATGATTTTTTCCTGGCGCAAAAGCTGAATAGATTTCTCTAGGGCGTTCCACCTGCCAAAATCAAACAGAGTTGTACCAACACTTCCACTATCTACTGATACGTAATAATGATGTCTGAAGGAACGTAAATTCATGAATCGAAACGCCGGTCAAAATAATGGCTCTAGTCCGATGGAATTCCCGAGAAGAATTTATTCTCCAACGGCTTATTCACTCTGGATTTCCTAAATGATTTGAGGATATATATATAGCAGTTCTTGCGACGTTCACATCCGGGATGGTTACACTTTCTAGTCCATTTATTGTGACTAATATCGTCGGGTGCGCCGCCAGAAATTTTTTTGCAGGAAGTGGCCTGGAGTGTTATGAGAGGCAAAACCATACACTTCATTAAATCAGCTACATGTCGTCGCTTGCTTAATGTTGTAACTTAAATTCATCGTTTGCTATTGGCATTACTTATAAAATGTAACAATATCGAAAAATTGAGCGTCATAGGATAAAATCCAAAGATTCAAGCGTATTGGAGAGGATATTTTCCATATCGAAGTTAGTATTTGAAAATTTTCCACAATTATAAGTAGGTTTCAATGCTACTACATCATCTTCAAGGTATAAAAGGTGAGAAGTGCATTCAATTTATACAGTTATTACCTGGAGTGACCTTGTAAGTAACGAGGAAAATCTAAAGAAGAAAGTGAACGGAATGGAGGGTAAGATGACGGTTGGAAAAACTGGAGAAAGAGGTGGTGGGGGTAGATGGAGGACACATGGGAAATGGAGGTTTTTTTGGGGGGGTTAAAAAATGGTTACTTCAGAGTACATGTCCCTAAGCTAGGAGTCTCCTCAGCAGATTTGTAACGGGTACAACGACAAAATTTTCAGGGGCGGGCGAATATTGAGCCCCTAGCGCCGCACTATCTATGGTTGAGTGCCTTGTTTATACGCGTGTATCGTCATCCGTCCATCGCTCATTGGAAATCAGAATCAAGTGTTTAGAAATACTATCGATCTCGCCCGCTCCCCCCTCCTCCCCTACCGAAAACTCTCCCCCTCCCCTCCTCTCAATCTCCCTCCCCTCTTTCTCTCTTCCCTCGGATGGACCAACTCCCAGAGAAGAGCCCCCTTCCCGACGCACGGCAAAAACAACAACCCGCCATCCGCCCAGCACTCGTCCCGAGGAATGGCTGCTCTCGAGAGGCGATGATTGCGATGTGGCGGACGACGGGCGCGCATCGAAGGGGTTGATGAGCCGCTAGCGGACTCGAAAGCAGTCGGAATTGACGAGTGCGAGCGGGCGGGTCCTCTCGACTCTTTTTAACCGCTCGACATGCGAGGACATGACGGGCAAAAAGGGGCGTGAATCGCCTCGCTCAATTAGTACACACACTCTTCGTGTACCACATCATTCAATCATCACCGAGGGTTGGTTCTTCTACCTAAAACTACCTTGTAAGCTATCTCGATAGGCGTGAGGCATTCAGGATGTTAGGACATCAGCCGTTTACAGAAAAAAGGGGATGCGAGTAATGAGTCCCATCTAGCATTTATTTACGTCCTTTATTATTCTGGAGAACAACGAAGTCCTATACCTATCCTTTCGGCATAATATCTCTCTTGCTTTACCCTATCTGTCGAACCTAGAAAATGAAGATCTTCTACGAGTCAGTCTGAAAGATATCCATCCTTAAATGTTCAAGAGATCTAAGTATAGAAAAAAAAATTGATCGCGTTGGAGTTATTTGAACACTGAGTTCCACTTAGCACTTACTAATTAATATTAAACACTCTTTTGGCTTGGAAATAAGAGGTTTGAGCTCACCCCAAAATAAGTCACTGGGAGGCAGGTCCTTTCTCTTGGGCACATCGCACCGCAAGAATTTTTACTTCTTCATGTTCAAATGCATCACCTCGTTCTCAGCCCAAGACTCTTCGATCATCAGCCAACAGCTATTACCACTAATCGGTCTCACAGAACAGATGAGCAGCTTTAGCTGTGGAAACCCTGTGCTGGGATGCATAATTCTTTACAATTTCACAGTTGGGAATTGGGTTCTAACGGTCCAAGAGGTATTCCATGACTCAGCTCATTCAAGTACTCATCCACCAGATGCGAAGCTTGAGTGCGAAAGAAGAGGCTAGAGCTCACCCCGAACTGAGACATGCGTGTGAATTTCACTCGTCCAGGGTAGGGGGAAGTATTTACCTTGGGTCACAGCGAGGAGTATTACTTTGTATGAATAAAAGTCTCAAAACCAGGGATCTCTCGATTTGCAGCCTCTTCTGTCTTCACATCTACGATCTCGAAACTCTGGGCTACAATGATCCGCTAAATTTGCCTATACAGCAGAAAGGTAGTAAAACTAAGCTCCGAGGTTTGAGTATCGTTAGGCCTAAACAAGGGCATCGTAGCGCTCCTGTCAAGGAAAAAGGCAAAAAATAAGCTATCAGTTTCGCATTTCAAGGGTAGCCTGGTTCGTTGATGGATCGAGAATCATGTAAAAGTGCTTTGGATTTCGCTGATAGCCGAATTCCGACGGCTATAGATTAGAACGCTAATTGCCAGGGCTGCCGATTGTCAAAAATAAGCCAGAAATACGGTAATCCAACGAGAGCTATGCGGAGAATGGAGATAATCTTTGAAAAATGACCCCTCCGCGACAATTCCTCAATTGGTCAACCTCGAACGTCAGCAGGTAATTGCCACGGGAACACACTAATAGCATCCGACTAGCCGCAGTTTCGAAAGCCACCCGGGGCATAACAACAGGAAAGAGAAAAATAATCTACACAACACAAATGAGGGTCTTGGAGTTACGCTGGAAGTTTTCTATTTGAAACTGTGTACCCACATTTACCAATCGTGGCAGTTGGCAGGCCTATGAGGAAGTACCATATTCGGTGCGCCATAGAACCAAAAGAGGAGGAGAGAAAGGAGAGTCAAACTTCATAGATAGGTTGACGCAGGAGATGGCCACTCAGGATTTAGGTCTTTGGGGGAACCCTAACCCACACATTTCCAACTACATATTTAACTATCACCAGAGAGAGGTATCCTCGCAATCACCGACAATGATATACACGTCTCCCCTCGTCAAAGAACAAGATGGTCGGAATACGAATATCAAGTTACTTGTCTGCAGCATTGTGGACAAGTTCTAAGTTGGGATCGATTACTGAAAACGTCCAAAATAAGAAATACCTTCAAACGACAGAGTCGTCTTACAGAATAGGCAACGAGTCAGAAAACTGAAAGAAAGCTATATCTCTTCCCACGGTGGTTGACTCTATAAAATGACGTGAATTAAATTTGTTACCAATTCGTCGTACACGCTCACAAACATTCAGTAGAATACCTTCAGTTTCCACTCTTAACTGCCGGAATGAAATGGGATACGTCAATTACACGGTTAGGGGGCTCGAAGCCATCGTTATGAGAATATGTTTTGGGACTGCTCCCGCAGTCGATCCTATTAATGCCCACTGTACACAGGAAATCCACTTTTTTGTCCGCCACTCCCCGTTGTCGCAAATTAGATACATACCAAGAGCCTCAAGAGTACCAGGGGAAAGGAAACCAACCGAGCCAGATAAAAACAGGACGAGGAAAGCATACGGAACAGAGAAAGATATTTCACCAGCCCGCAGAGCTCCCGCTAATGAATGCGAAGAGGCAAAAACGCTGCAGCAACAACATGGATGGGCAAGCGGCAAAAACGGGAGCGTCGAGGAAAACATTCGTACGAGCGGCATTAAATCCACGCTAACAAGCCTACCTTACGTTCGAAAATGCGACTTACCTTTCAGCTGGTCTGTGTTCGGAGAGATACTAGGTAAAGCGTCCACGAAGGAAGATGGAGGAGGCGGTGGGCACAACGTCAACACAACGCGGGCGAACGAGTTTTCTTTCTTCCCTCCCTGCGGTCCTCAAAAAGACGGGAGACTCCTGAACGAAGCTGTTGTTAGGGGGCCTTGCTCACCTCTCGACAGTCCGGACGCTTTTCCCACACTGCGAGTGTTGCTCGGGAAACGGGCGGGACGTGGAGGGGAAGGAGGGGAGGGCGGGGAAGGGAGGGGGACCAGAGCGAAGGAGGGGAGGTTCGGGGAGGGGGGTGGGGGAATGGATTTTTGGAAGGTGGGTGGAGAGGAGGACCAGGGATGAAGATGATGCTCTCTCTGATGCATCGATTCTTGATGCGACTTCAGCATCGCAAACACCGATGCAGAAGCTCCGCGGCGTGATGATGATCTCCGCAAGGTCTTAACCCCTTCCACTTCGATTAATTTTCTGAATATTGTGCTTCTATTCTCTTTTTATTGAAGTGAAAACTTCTTTAGCGTCGTTAAGCACTTTTGTTGGATGAGGAAGAAGCATAGAATTCGCGTGAGCGTCACCGACCCGACACCGCGATCGCATGGATGTGCATGCGAAATACGCCAGCATGTTCAACACTACTACTTCTGATATCGCCGATATGTGTATATGTCGTTGCCACTCTGGTGATAGTCAGTTCATCATTATGGTTGCCGTTTACATTTCTCCGGATAATTCATTACGTGCTATACGAGACTTTTTGTATGAAAATTTATTTATATATTCTCATGACGCATCTGCATTGCTTAAAAAAATTTGGAAAAAGATTTGATGATTTGCCGATGATTTTGAGTGGAGATTTCAACATAAACTTTGCAGACGATAAAAATATTTCATTAATTGAATTTTTAAATAATGAATTTGGTTTAAAAATGTCAAATGATCGCAATCTCAGTACTACGAAATATAAAACTACAATGGATGCGGTCTTTACAAGACATTTAAATAGATTTGAATCAAAATTGTTCATTTCTTATTTTAGCTACCATAAACCTATTGTATCAGTTTTACAAATTGATGATGATGGTGCTGGTCGTCAAGATGGTGAAAGTCTTGTTCAAACTGTACATGAAAGTTAACTTTTCAAAAGTATAAAATGTTTTATGTAAACTAGTTTTAAAAATATTGTAAAATAGTGCAATAAAAGCATATTACATTGTAACATAAATTATAGATGTAAAAATTTTGTACGGTAAAGAAATAAAAGCATATTATACTTTAACAAATAAATAATGTTACTTTCTATTCACACACATCGTATTTTTAATATTTATTTAATAATAAACAGACTGCTGAAAAAAATAATTTGAATTTTTGTTGAATAATGAGTATTACTGGAAAAATTAGTTCTTTAATAATATTAAATCTATATAAAAAATAAATGGATAATAATGATTTCAGTTTTCACTTCTGTCGGCCAGTCCCACGACTGCCCCGTTTTTTTTCTGTGGTTCTTTTTCAAATGGTAGGTAAAAAATGATATTTTGTAATTTGAAATCAACGTAGAACCGTGAAATAGAATGTGATTATCAAACATGGAGAACATAGCTATCGCTACTAAAATCATTTTAATCCTTCCGATGCATCATTTTTCATGAAATATGAATTATTTATGTAAACTATGAATGTTTTAACATTGTTAAGCTTTCAAAATAATTATATTGTTACTCTAATTAGTGCTAAACGTATGAAAATCCGATGACGAGATACACTCGTCATTGCGCGGTTTGGCGTCGCAAGTTCATGACGAGCTAAACTCGTCATTACTCCCGCGAGGGGTTAAGGCCGTTTTACACGGGGCGCGTACTTGCACAATCTTACGTGCGTACGAAGGCGCAGTCAAAATTGCGTCGTGTAAAGCGGTGACTTGCTAGAACACGTGCGAGAATGCGTGGACGTGAGATGGCAAAATAGATCATGTTATAATTTCGTCCATGCATTCGCGCAATTCCACGCCATTTTAGAAATTATTGCAGCTCTAACCTGCGCAATTCCGTGCCTCGTGTAAAACGGCCTTTAAACCTGATTCACGCGATCATTTTCTACGCACAGATAAAGGTATGGCGACAATGACGATTCGATTGATTGATTATTGAAGTAGGGATAACCGTACCTATTTCCACCATATTTATGGCGTCGAGTTTTCCACTCCTGAACAGTTAGGTGAAATACGGCAGCAAATAATCAGCGAACGAGACCAAAGGCATATCGTGCGACGCCATTGAGATTTGTAATAAGAATCATCGTAAACATCAAGTATGCCTCAAATGACGGTGAGATACAGAAACCGATCGCTTGAGCTGACAGATTTCCCTGTCATTGAAAAGCATAGCTGAAATGATCGATGAAATTGCTCCCGAAAAATGATTGTGTGATTGAGGCTTTATCCAAGGTGGTTATCGCCGGTTTTGATAAAAGATTCGTGATGTTATGCTACTTTTGCTGCTATTCCTGAGACGCCCGAGTAATCAATCGTTATCGTCATTGTCGCCATACCTTTATCTGTGCGTAGAAAATGATCGCGTGAATCAGGTTTAAAGGCCGTTTTACACGGGGCACGGAATTGCGCAGGTTAGAGCTGCAATAATTTCTAAAATGGCGTGGAATTGCGCGAATGCATGGACGAAATTAGAACATGGTCTATTTTGCCATCTCACGTCCACGCATTCTCGCACGTGTTCTAGCAAGTCACCGCTTTACACGACGCAATTTTGACTGCGCCTTCGTACGCACGTAAGATTGTGCAAGTACGCGCCCCGTGTAAAACGGCCTTAACCCCTCGCGGGAGTAATGACGAGTCTAGCTCGTCATGAACTTGCGACGCCAAACCGCTCAATGACGAGTGTATCTCGTCATCGGATTTTTGCCCTAATTATGTTTTTCTACGGATACTAAGATGACATTGATTACCTATGCAGAAACAAGGCCAGGAAGTCAAGAAGTAAGCATGATCTTAATGCATTTTGTTATCACCGAGGCTTCGCAATATTTCCCTCTCTTCAATTTTGGATCTTATTTAAGGAGATCATCTCAACAGCTCAGAATATCATCACGGCTGATGCGAGCATAGAGCAATCATAATAAGGTTCATCTGTAAAAAGGATATACATTCAAGTCTTCGGTATAAATCAGTGGCTATAGTGGCCCTACAAAAAGTTAAAATTGCATAATTTTATGAACTCACTTCACTAAAATATTTTGAATTTTAAAGTAGTACAAAATGAATCATTTCTTTCATGGTCAGTCAATTAGTTTCGCTACATAATCCCTTTTAATACAGACTATCATTAAAAATCTTTCTGGCGTCATTGAGATAAATTTCCACATTGAGGATCGAAGGATTCATTCTTGATTTTTCGGTGCTGCTGCGTGTCTCGGTGCTCAAAACAAACGAACGTTTTCTCCTCCGTTGAAGGAGACATTAAAGTCGAAGTTCGACGCAGTCAGGACATGAAGATTCGTCGAAGCAGCGAAAATCAGTAAGAATCTTCAATTTTGTGAACAAATATTTTCTCCTTCTCCTAACCACGACTTTTACGTAGAAGGATTCTCAACTCGGTCCCTTGATGTGTTTTCACCCACCGCGCATTTTAATAAGGAGACTCCAACTTTTATAGGGCTAGAAAACAGTCACAAAGGCGCAGAATACAAATATAACATTTTTATGAAAAGGAAAAGAAATGGGTTAACATAAGTCGCCACTTGCGTGTGATAGGCAGATCAATCTGAATTTCATGGAGAAGAAAGCAATAGTTAGGGTTTTTAACCGAAACACATATTCGTGATTGTGCGAATTATCAATTTTCGATGTTACCTCTAACGAATGCAACAATTACATGGAATATCCGAATCACGCGGAGAAGTAAGTTATAATTAGGACTGTTCACCAAAATGAATACACGTAATGGTGTAACGTATCAAATTCATTAAATTTCAATGCAATTCACCTCTATTTTAAGTATTATACATATATTTTTTCATTATAAATCGATCGTCCTCGACTTATCACCGTAGTGTTCTTGAAAACCCGAATAAAATTCGCCCGATGTGGCGACAAAAATTAAGCTTCATTAAGAATGCTCTGAGGCCTAATGTATTTTGTTCCCAATGATTCTAACAGTGGAGTCTCTAATATCTCATGACTCCTTCGGTTTTTCCCTTCCTCTCAACCTGCAAAAGCATTATTCAATAATCTAGGCCATTCCACTCTCACCATTACTGTTCGAAACCAGGAATACCACGTCACTTTCACGTAAATTTTTCGTCATTCCAGATTCGGTCCTTTCACACGCTCACTTCTGACTTTGTGCCATACCTTCTACTTTCGATCATCGCAACTTCCAGATATCCTGTTCACACAGAAATGTATGCTTACGACATTATGCCGAAGAATGTCCTAGGAGAAGATTGAGGGGAACACACGTATGAGAAATATTTGCGGCAGAGCCCTGAAGGATTCGTCAAGCGTGTGGTGGTAAGGTATTCGATGAAATAGTAAAGGAGAGGTGCCATTTCTCACTCGTCAGACCACAACTTGAATACGCAGCGAACGCATGGAATCCAGCGCAGAAAGACTTCATCCGTGAACTTAATTAAATGCAAAGGTAAGCTGCGCGATTCGTCACAAATTGCTATGGGCGAACAGACAGCGTTACCCTAATGTTAAGCGAATTAGGCTGGGAGCCGCTAGAGACTCGGTGGTTGCGCCATAGACCTGGATTTCTTGAGAAATTGAGAATAAATGTCTTTCAGAGATGCAAAGAGAACATCATATTGGAACCCCACAACAATTCCAGGTCCGACAGAAGCGATAAATTAAGAGAGATATTTTGCCGAGCAGATAGGTATATTGTTTTCCCCCGATTAGGGATGGACTTACATAAAAGGTGGAGGGAAGTTAGTAAGCGCATTCTCTTTTTTTACGGCCAGTGTACGAACATCCCCCGCCACACGCCTGTTGAGGCGTCTTGCGGGGTAATATGTATATGTGGTAATGTAATTGTACACAATGTATAGGAAGTGAATCATTTGATACGCCCATATTGTGAAGTAGAAAAAATTCCCAAAGAAATATTTATTTTCTACAACAGATTGGTGTATACTTTAGAATAATAACATGATGCGGATGTGCAATATTTCTCTGGAAATGCATTCTGTTGATCCTAAGATAACTAGGTACGACTTTGAAAATTAAAACTCAAATTTCAAGAACATTACATGCATCTCGAAGTCCTCTATGTCCTAACATTGCCACTATCAATGGTTAAACCCCTTCCCCGGAATGATTAGTGTATGGAGAGAGATTCCAGGAACAAGTTGGTGCTTTTTGAACTTATGTAAGTCTTTTATATTTCATTATTTTTTATTCAATGTCACTGCATCACATTAAGTCGCAGTGAAAATTGAAGATTGTAAATCATTGCAGAGCTGACATCCCGATTCACCTTGATGCAGTTGTAAGAAATCTTAAAATTTCGTTCTAAATATAATAGCGATGTACAGGACTATATTTCATTCATTGACGTAAGTATTAGCATACAATAAGCATCAGCTGTAATACAAAGAAATTGGGAAAACCAGAAGATCACTCTTTTGATGAGGTTAACATCCGATCCATATGCTGGTACAGACGAACAAAAACATATGTTGACGAATCGCGCAGCTTACCTTTGCATTTAATTAAGTTCACGGATGAAGTCTTTCTGCGCTGGATTCCATGCGTTCGCTGCGTATTCAAGTTGTGGTCTGACGAGTGAGAAATGGCACCTCTCCTTTACTCTTTCATCGAATACCTTACCACCACACGCTTCACGAATCCAGGCTCCTTCAGGGCTCTGCCGCAAATATTTCTCATACGTGTGTTCCCCTCAATCTTCTCCTAGGACATTCTTCGGCATAATGTCGTAAGCATACATTTCTGTGTGAACAGGATATCTGGAAGTAATTTAATCCGGTGAGGTGAACCCAAGAGCAGGTGGTTTGCATGTGACTAAACAAAACCTCATCGATAGAAATCCTCATCCAAACCTCAGGAAGGATATCCTCACCCTTTAGGATAGAGAAGACGGAATTCACTTATCCGCTGGGGTACCCAAGTGCGGTGTCATAAATAACCAAAGTCTCATCAAGAATATCCTCATCCAATCCATTTGAAGGACATCCTAAGCCCCAGGGTCTAGCTTCTTCAAAACGCCTAACTTTTTGATCAGAATGTTGTGTTTTCGGTGGTTCAAGAATAAGTTGGTCAGTAAATAAATTACTTTCGATTTTAACCCGGCGAAAGACCCGAATACGTGGCAAATAATACGGGGAAACTGTGTGGGCGAGGGGGAGGAGGGATGGGAAGCGAGCATCGCAGAAGGTGAGGGCGAAAAAGGAGGAAAGAAAGCGAAGAGAAGAGCCAAGGACGGTGGGAGGGCGAAATAGGGTTCGAGGGGTTGAGGACGAGCGGGGGGACGGAGGGCGGGAGGGCTGCGACAAGGGCGGGGGGGATGAGGGGGTGGAAATGCGTGGAAGAGGTGCGCAGGAGCAGGGAGGGGAGGGAACGAAAGGGTCCGAGAAAGTAATGAGTCGTTCGTGAATGAATCGTTCAACCGAACGACTCGTTGGAATGCACCGAACGAATTGAATAAGTGAGGACAGTGAAGAGAAATTATTAGTGGGGCTAGTGATCAATTTGAAAGGTGGATAAAGTGAAGTAGAATCAACCAAAGATTGCTCGTTCATGAACGATTTATGTTCAGCGGAGTCAGACTATGATAAATTTGAACCGAAAATTACAATGAGAACTGGAGGTTTATTTCTGTTTCGCAATTTTGAAAGGCGGGGTGAATGTTGGCAGGTTTTGTGGCCGATAGGAATGAATTTTCAAAGCCGTGAACTCATATTGACTTAGTTTGGTACACATTTGACGTTGATTGCATTAAAATATAGGTACAAATTTTCCTAGATGTTTCATGTGTGATGAAATTGGAATCTCTTGGATCCTTTTCTGCATTCGTCATGGATTCGTGGATTTGGTTCAATCCGAAGAAACGAGAATCGCAATGAAGAATGAACTATTACTTTCCCGGCGCAAAGAATGAATAAGTTTCCTCGGGTTTTCTGCCGGATTAGATTGTCAATTGTTTCGTTTCAAACGTTTCGGGGTCCCACACTAGGTGCCATGAAGGTGGCCTGTAACTATACTTACAACGCAGTTCTGGTCTTTTCTCATTTTTTGGCGCCCATTTCCGTTCTCGAATAGCTTAAAAGTTTTAGCACTGCCACACATCAAGGCATATTAATCATTTGAGGGTGAAAAGCGGTTTCAACCAATGGGAAGAGACCACAATTGCGATTATAATTATCTAAAAAGAATATTGGGCGGATCTACTGTCTGTAAAAAAGGCAAGATACCCGTGTTTGAGGAGCTCTAGCGTCTAAACAAAGCTATCGATTTCAATGCAACAAAAAGCATACGAAAGAGAATTTATATTTACGTTGTATCATGTACTTTAAAAATCTTCGGCAAAATAATATTTCCTGTACTTAATTTTTTCTCAAAAAAGTACCCGTTTTATGCGCGTAAAATCAAGTTGCCCAACTTTGAGCGCTTTGCTTTCCCGTAGTTTTCGTCCCTATAACTTGCAATTTTGATATAAAGAAGCCACATGTATTATTAGCAGTTTTCCGAAAACAAATTGTTTATACTATAAAATTTAACAGAGTTGTTGTAAACAACGCAAAACTCTGCTAACTTCGAGACCAGTGGGTCAATTGAAAATTGATTGGTACCGTTGTATCCAGTAGTATGATAGTAATGCATACACGTAGATCATACACGTTAAATGTAGAAAGCGAACGTGCCCCCGTGCCCCCAGACCCTTAAAAAATATGCAAGATTTTTAATACGGTCCCATTATCATTGCGTTCGTTTTGTATTACGAGGCCCAGAATAAAATCCAGGACACGGCCTTGTATGTGCCCCCCACCCCCAGAAAGAAATCCTAGATCCGCCCCTTCTACCGATTAAAATATGTTTCCATGGAGAACTTAGAAGCATTCTGGGAGCCTCCCCTTTCTTCATGTACTTCCCTCTTTAATTCACAGTCATTCTATCTAAAAATCCTATTCGCTTCCTTTCTCTTCCTCCGTTACCTAACATTCTACCCTATAGCACGGTTTTCAAAATCCCCGCCCCGCTCAGTACTCCTTCCATCCATATCTTCTGTCTCCTACGTATCTCATCTGGAAGCTACTTCTCCTCACCCACCATGACCACAACTGCGATATTACCATAGTACTCTACCGATTAGGGTAGGTTTCCATGGAGTTCTTGGGAAGAAATCTGGGTTCCTCCCTCCCCATCAACCACTTCCCTCTTCAATTCATTATGAGGCCTACTCCCTCTCATTATATCTAAATATTCTATTCTTTTCCTTCTTCTCCTTCGTTTATCCAATATTCTTCCCTCTAACACTGTTTTCAACATACCCTCCCCGCTAAGTACTCCGTCCATCCATACCTTCTGTCTCCTCCGTGTCTAATCTAAATCTGCCTCTCCTCACCCACCATTTCAAGCATTTCATCGTTCCTCTTCCTCTCGGTCTAGTTCACCTTCTCCATATCCACATCTCGTATTACTCCAGTCTTTTCTCGCCCTCCTTCCTAAGTGTCCGCGTTTCTGCACCGTAAAGCGCCAACAAGAATAAATATAGTTCATGGTTTACAAGCCGCCGCATAGAATCTTTAGCGGTTCTCTCCGGATAAACGAAATTCTCCCTCTTTTCCGTTTTCATATTCCTCCTCGCCCCTTACGAAATAACTCTCTGCTTCACAGTCTCTCCATCTCTCAACGCTCTCTGTTCTACCGAATCCCATCCTTACTTAACTCCATAGCTTCAAAAATTCCTTCCCTGGACCTATTTTCCTCTGCAAGTTACAAATCCTCCTTAAAATGCCATCTCAATACCTACCATTGCCTAATCAATAGTGCCCCTTCTTATGTTAAAAAAAATTTTCTGTTAGTTTTTACTTATTGTGCTATTGTTTGTTATCTTTTAGGTATTATTTATTTAATGAACAGCCAATGTAAAAGCCTTTGTGCCGTTTTTGGTGATGAAATAAATAAATAAATCATTCCCTGATGAAGAGGACATTGTCGAACCTTGAACCTTTGGAGAAAATGGTCACTCTCACCCGGATGGAAACTTAATTCGAAGTATTTATATGATTTCGTTCATTATGAACGATGTGAAGAATCGAATCATTGTCATGAATCGAACGACGTGAACCGAATCCTCGGAATGAACCAAAACTCCCACCTCTAGCGTGGAGGGAGGAAAGGATATTGAGATGGAGGGGTGCGAACCCTGGGGAGGGTTCGCTGCTATGTGGGGGCGGCGCAAAAGAAGAAGACGAAGAAGGGAGAGAGAGGAAGACACCCGGTTTGAAACGGAGGAGGGATGAGGTTCACAACGCACACACTTTTCTCGTCGCAGGCGAAGAGATCTTCCTCGGCCGCCTCGGGACATGGTTTTTCGAAGGTTTTTCACGCCCCCCTCCCCCCAAACCCTCCATCGCCCCCCACCACCCCAGAGACAACCTTATATGGAGCTGCGTAGATTTACACGCGAAGGCCAAGAGAGAGAAAAGCATCCCTCTCCCTTTTTTTATATATAAATTCGGTGCGTACGAAATGGGAGGATAATAATTGTAGGGCTTAGAGAGAAGTGAGTAGGTACCCCTCATTTGTACGTGAGAAGAGACTTTCTCCAGCGCCGACCCAGGCAAAATCCTTGGCACTTTTCGCGAGGAAAATAAAGCTTTGTTCACTTTCACACTTTATTAAGACAGAAACCGGGGCAGAGTGCGTCGTTTCAAGGGATTTTAAAGAATTATTTTGTAAAGGTATAGGTGACTTGACAGCGGATTAATGAGCTTGATCCAAGGTCGAGTTAACTAATGTAAGTATGAATCCCAGCACATAATGAAGGCTATGCGAGGAAACTGGGATTGCTGTATAATACGAGGAAAATCGATGGGTAGCTGCTACATGGTCAAAATCGATTTGAAATGTTATATTTCATGTAATACGTTTAACTTTTGTAAAATAACGTATCGATTATCTTCCTCAATTCAAGGCTTTTTAAATTATCCATTGCCTGTATTTTTATTTCCTTATTGATGAATAAATGGCGTCTAACGCGATGTGTCAGACGCCGCTGCAGCGGGAAGCCAGCTACACTCAATTCTTTTCTTTCTTAGAAGAGATGTTAACACTCCAATTTTTTTAAACCTGTAAAGTAGGCTTTTACCTACAACATGTAACAAATTGAAAAATCTTCATTGTCAAAAGTCAATGCGAAATTTGAAATCTGTTATAAACAATATTAAAATGTGTAAATTTAATAACATTATTCATTAAAAATTTTCTTAGACTAAATACCTTTAAAATAAGCCATTGCATACTTGTATATCATAATTATTTCCGGAGATGTTACGTCTAATGCGCAGAAGCTTTCGTAAAAACTCCATTTTACGACATTGAAATATCTTGTTAAACGTTGCATTATGTTCGAAAAGACTTTGGAATTTTCGTTTTCTAATCAAATGAAGACGGTTTGCCATATTTTGTCGAAATTGGAGACCTAAGGGACAAACACCTGGTCGAATTCTGGTGGAATGACCCATGTAAATGAAAGTGTTCTAGCACTCACGGTAGAGTTACATGGAGCATTTACGCATTAGTGCAGCCGTCTCCCATCACGTCATGAACATCCCTCTTCAGTTCACAATAAAGCCTATTCCCCGTTCATTCTACCTATACGTCCTATTCTCTTCTTCCTCCGACCCCGCTTGCCCTTGACATCTAACATTGTTTGCAACTTCCTCTCCCCGCTCAGCACTCACTCCAAAACCCTCCGTCTCGTCCGCTCCTCATCTAGGAGTATCGATTTGAGTGCATAAAAATCACCACTGAACTCGTTTCACATTTTCACCTTGATTTTTCCCAATGAATCGCTTTAAAGTCATCCTCAGTATCTTTTTGACCCGATGATTACGAGTAATATATTTATAACTCATCCTCTAACCTGGTGATTTTTCCATCATAAAAATAATTCTCCGGAGTGTTCCAACTGTATTATATAAAACTAATTATAACCTTAAAATTGGTAGAATTCTGTGAAACGAATAAAGTAGCCCTCTCTATCTCATTTCCCTTTCATCATTGGTTTCCATGGAAGAGATTATCTCCTCTTGCAATGTTCCGCGAGTGATATTTCCAGAGATTTCTTGCGCCCTCTGAGCGCTTTGAGCGTTTCACAAGGAGGATCAGGGGATCATCCTCTTACAAGGGAAAACGAAAGAGGATCAAATAATTATATCCTGCCAGTACCAATTCAATTTTAACTGGCAAACATGATTTTCCACAAATGATTATATTTTATTTTATATTAATCCTTCACAAAATAGGGGGGTGAACAGTGTGTTCATCCCTTAAAAACTTTTCCATTAGCTACCATATCATCAAAAATAACTCAATAATTCAATGTCATAAAAAACGAAGAAAAATGGTTATTTTAATATTTTTTAAAGTTTTTTTTTTTTTCAATTTTCACCCCCTAGATCTTTTCAACCCTAGTGAAGTTAGTCTCTCTCTTGACCCTGATAGCCTTAAAAAGTCAGTTTTTTTCAATCAGAAGAAGATAACATTAGTAAAAGTCCCTTGAAGAGCGATAAGTTTTGATAAGGTGTTGTTTTCTCCAATTTAGGGGTTGCTCGTAAAAATGGAGGGGTGATAGAAAAAAACGGAGGTCATTTTCGGATTCAGCGACCCAAAATTAGCCAGAAACACCCTAAATTGTTGCCAGGCATTTTTTGAACTATTTTTTTGCAGAACAGTGTTACCTGATTAACGGCGTCCATAGAATGGCAAATACGGATTGCCGGAATCTTCCGGGTTCTCCTTTAGGTCAGGTTTTTCACGGCCGACGTTTCGATGCTTGATCCGTGCTACTTCACCAGAGCAGGAGAGTGTTGACCTGAGGTTCCGCTCGTCTTCAGCTGGACACTATTCTGCCCTAATAACGATGCGAGAGTCTAGAATCAAAACGTCGGTCATGGAAAACCTGACCCGGTGGAGAAACCGAGAAACCCGCTATTCAGTATTTTATGCCGCACGATATAACTTAAAATGAACTTCCTATAGATATTACTATGTGTGAGAGTAGACAAAAAGTGATATATTTTGAAAAAATAATTAGAATGTTGTTTTAAGAGGTACTGAATATGACACACCAGGATTGTCAATTTTACAATACGTAAGAATGCTTTCCCGGCGAATATTGTCAAAAAACCCCGAAAATGTTTTTTTTTAATTTAGCAATATTTTTTCCTCTCGTGCAACACATAAGTATAACATTCCATGCGTAAGACCATCACTCCCTAATGCCAAAGAATTCTTTTCCGTATCTGCAGCCCATCATTGTTCCAGCAGCGAAATCGATGCGCAGATAATTAACGCCCAAAGATTTTCGCGGTTCACCACGAAAATGACGCAGTGATGTCGCCGATATTGACTGGTTGCAGACAAATTACAATGCGCTTCCCTGTGTTTTCGCGATCAACTATGAATGTCCACTTTATTACCATCGCTGAAAAAATGGGTTTTCTTCGCGTTCCGATTGATAACCCTCCACGCTATTCCCTCGCATTTGCTCGGTACATATTTTATCGTTCCCTACATTATGTATGTGCCGTGATTGACCACCTCTTCAATGAAAGGAATTTTTTAACTTAAATAGGCGGCGGCTTAATGGCTATTTTTTCCATCAAGCCTTCGTGAAAGTCAGCTCTTTGTTTCATGCATACTTTTCCTTTTTGGTAATTTTAACGGAAAGCACGTTGAAAGCTGGAATTAAAGTATTTGAGTACGAAAGGCATCAATAGCGTCTAATGATAGTCTTTATCCCTTCAATTTCCCATCAACGCATACTTTTTGTGGTAACGGGTCAGAAAGTTCTTTGTTCCCAGGTTTATGTGGCATACTGTTTCTATCGAAAATGAGAGTGAGAAGCACTCATTTTGGTTCTTTCTAATATCGTTTCTTTATTACGGAGGCATTATCATTATTGATTTCTTTATTATATCATTTCGTCAATTCTAATATATTTTATAGGCGAATTTTTTTCACGAAATAAACGAAAGAAATAATGTTTTGAGGTTAAAGCTCTTTCTTTAATTTGAAAGATCTGAAGAAATCACAATAGCAAATACCTTTAATGAGGGGACCTACTACAACGCTCAATGTTTTTCGAATATCTCATGAGTGATTTTCTCATTCTCTTCGAGGAACAAACACATCGTTTTCCAATATTCCAATTTACATGACTGAAAATTGGATGGCTGTATGCATAACCTTATGCAGGAATGGGAGACTAGACGAAGAGGAATTGAGATTTTATCAGGTAAATATCGAGCCTTCAATTTTTCGCAAAAATATTTCTACGAGGCACACCAGCAGAAATCACAATTCGATACCTCCACTGAAAAAACGCTCACCTCCAAGCTTGGAGAATAGGAGGTGAGCGTAATTCATCAGTTTTATTTAACGTGACAATTATCCTTTGACACGTTATGGATAATGAGTCATCAACATCGGAGCTGAAAGGAAATAATGCGGATTTGGAAAAAAAATTCAAGTAGAACATACATTGCAATCCATGAACCCTTTCTAAAAAAATGAATTTAGAAGAAAACTTTTCAACTAATTTGTTTTTTACATTAAAAGTTAATAGCAAACTACTTTTCATGATTTAAAGAAAGAGCTTTCCGCACTTCTTCGGCTTAATTGCAAGAAACAAACATTATCTTGCAATATGCGCTAAAGAAAAATTGTTCAATCCTGACTCAGTGAATTTGAAAAATAATTAAATAAAGTTATTGGATTTAATTAAAACATAAAGCTGAGGATAGGCTGCATCTTAAAAACCCTTGACTGAAAACTTGGCTCGAAACGAAACGTGAAACTTCTCACGCCAGGAATATTCCATGGGACACGCAACATTAAGTTCTACGCATAGTAATAATAATAATATATGTTTTCCTCCATACATATGTACAATGTATACATACAGGTAATTATTTCCATTCAAGGAATTCAGGTAGCCTGAAAGTCAATACTCCTGTTATTAGGGTAACTTCGGAACTCTTAAATACGGAAATGAAAAAAAAATTAAAACCAAAAATACTAATAACCTAAAGAAGAACATTGAAGGAATTTAGTGCGTAAAATAATTTAAAAACTGTACTAACTGCAAAATGAATTACAATGTAGATTGTTAAATACGTATGAAGTTAAGTATAATATACTTACGCAATAAATAACAGACCCTAATTTCAATTGTATGCGGCGTTTTACAACGTTTATTGATTTTCAAGTAGTTAAATTAGTTTGGTGATGTTTTTTATGCAGTACAACTATGAAAGTCGTACAACTGAACGTCGTACAATGGAGAGTGACTTCCCATAGAAAGGCTTGCATATGCGGCGGAAAACCCCACTTCCGTCGTACAACCGGGGGAGTCGTTCAACTGAAGGCTGATCAACTGATGTTCCTCTTTTAGGATTCCACCAGATTAAGCCTGAAAAAAAAACCCCAATGATTCATTTCCAATGTGGCCTTCACACCCCGCAACTACATCACGCCCGGAGCATTGAATGCGGCGGTCGTGGGACGACGTAAGCGCTGCTGACAGGGCCTCAGGCGATCGCCTCGTCCCATTGTCAGCCGGCACGCACGCACGCACGCACGGGGCAATCCCTCACCGAACTTCTTTCGACTTGGCCACAAGAGCAGCCGTCGTGACAGCGGAGGAGATGAGAATCCGGGGAAAGAGATTGGAGGGGAGAGCCCGAAACTGGAGAGAGATACTCTTTTCGCCCGGGAAAAGAGATCCGTCCCCATAGAGACGGAGGAGTTCGCAAGAAATGGAGGAAGAGAGCGTTGTTGGGCAGGGAGGAGAGAAAGGAGGGAGAAACCGAGGGACACAATGGATAGAGGGATGGATAGTGCAGCGCAGTGGCGGTGGGAAGAAGGATCCGACGACGCGCGCGGAGTGAATGAGGGGGGCGGAGGAGGGGGTGGCAGGTGCCATTGAAGCCCCCCACGGCCAGGGTTCAATGCACGAAAAGGATTTCCAGTCCTCATTGCTCCACTTTACGCCAGTGGTGCGTCAAAGCATGTTCACTGAGCAGCACAGTTTGTGTGCATGACCTTTTATGATCACTTGGGCACCGAATTTGCGTGTCAAAACAAATACCTAATATTCATAATGTGATTATTAGGTACCTATTTGTTTTGCCTTTACTTTTCACTCTTACATAACGGTCCGATATTATTATTATTATTACGTCTTTCATCCGATATTTTGTACTTCCGAACGCGTAATTTGCTGCCGCAATGGTTTTCCCGATGATAAAGTGTGAAATAGAACAAAGTAATTTTATTTTATTCTATGATGAAGCAATTCCACAAAGTATCGCCTGAGACCGTGTCTTATAATATGATTATTTGTTCTAATCCACTAAATTTTTATTGGTGATACAACATGTTTCACCGCTAAGTGGCACCATCATGTAAATTTAGTTCATAGAATGTTTCAGCACCGTCATGTAATCGTGAGTTTGTTTTGTCGTCGTTATTTTATTAACGGATTACACAATTATGACGTTTACTCTACCTTTTTGTTTAATGTGAATGCAGTGACTCAGAAAAGAGGGAGGTGGATTGTTGACATAGATTTTCATTGCATATGGTTGTGACTAGGATCTACGAAGAATCTTTTGATTTAAATGTGTTCACGAGTATCCATTTTCATTCCTTTGGGTACTGTATGCACGAATTCTGGGACGTAATCGCTCGCATGTTTTTCCTTTAATGTGCTACCCAAATTGTTGAATTGCTTCACACGCTCTAGTTTGTGCCAAACTACTTTCATGTTTAGCCACGTTTTCCCATAATGGTATACCTGAATTCGATTCGATTGCTCACAACGTTGATGTCGCAGTTATGCAATAATATACTTTCCAAATAATGCTGTTTTCATACATAACACACTTTCAAATCCAATGTGCCTAAGTCACGTTGAAAAGCCAATTATTATGCAAGAACTTTCTTTTCAAATAACACTTTTCAACTGCATTGCAATTTTGATTCAAAGCGTAAGAGAATGAGACGTCTTTGTTCAATGTGGTGAAAAATATTTACCCCTGAATAAAAGTATTACTTAGACTAAATATTTTGCTTAAAATACCAGTGTTTATGAAACTAAAACCATATACATATTATAAGCGTCATACCCTAAAGCCATGAGTAATTTTTACTTGGAATTTACAAGGCAGAATGTCATAGGAGTTCATCTTTGTGAAATTCAATAGAATCGCTCGTGTAGGCCAAGGGTAAGTTTAAGTTAAGTTTTTCATATACGGATAAAAACTATTTATATTCTTCCTTACGTTGTATTAATTTATTATATGAAACTCTATTTTTCTTATGAGTCGGAGATTAGCGTAAGTTCTTTATGTCGTGAGCTATATATGAAAGGTCCTACAGCCCTGCAGTGCCAAGCAGAGAAGAGTTCAGATGAGCTGCTAAAGAAAACTTTTTACCACAGGGAGTAAGTATAATTATCTATCTCTGGCCTATATCGATGGAAAAATAACCGAAAAAGTTTTGTCATGGAATAACCAATCAACCAATAAAACCTCATATCCTTCATCATTTACAATGCATTATAATGCATAACAGCAAAAAATACTAATTTTTGAATAATCGTCGCAATATCCTACTATGTCCTTTATCAGGAGCCTCCCTGACAATTTTCAACTCGGAATTATAATTGCGAAAATTATAAATTGAGCACAACTTTTATTACTTTCGCATGATAAGAAGGAGGTCTATTCGTCTCATCACTTAATGAGCCTCAGGCATCTTAATTGCTAATTAATATCTGCGGCGGAATAACTTATTGACATTAGCGCTCCCATCCGCGATCAAAGCCACGCCAATGGGATAAAACCATCAAATCTGTACCGCAGCGCTTTGGGGGAAGAATCCGACGAGACAAAGGCGGAATTCCGAGGATACAGCAACGAGAAAGAGAGAGATAGAGAGAGAGCAGGAGGAGCGCCCTTGATTAGCGGGGTGGGATGGGGTTGGGGAGGGTGAATAACATCCCCCCTCCACTGGATGACGAAAAGGCCAAAATTGGAGGCGTGCAAACAGAGAGGAGGAAGAACCGAAAGCCGCGGCGCGGCGTCTTCTTCTTCCTTCTCTCTTATCACTCCAGTTGAAAACTCTCCCGTCTTCCTGAGCTCCCGTCTCCTCCTTTGCATACTAGTCCCTCATTCTCTCATGTCAGACAAAACCTAGTACTAAACGCGTCCAATACCAAGTTATTACCAATATAAATCTTTCAGAGCGAAAATATCTCTATTATATACAGCCCTTGAGGTAACTGACTCACTCATGG
The DNA here is from genome assembly GCF_921293095.1 of Ischnura elegans. Taxonomy (NCBI): domain Eukaryota; kingdom Metazoa; phylum Arthropoda; class Insecta; order Odonata; family Coenagrionidae; genus Ischnura; species Ischnura elegans. Next base: position 12,665,037 of record NC_060250.1, on the reverse strand, counting down.
ATACAAATTCCCGACCACTTCCAGAAGTGCTGGAGAGCTGAAATTTGGCACGCGTGCGGGGAACCCGAAATGATCCGGAGGAAAAATCCGAAAACCGGAAGTTTCCGCCACGTGTCGTCGCCAGGACGACAAAATGGCCAAAATCGGGCTTTTTCCGGGGACCGTCTTTCGGTTTTTATTTTACTGCGCGCGAACCGTTCGTGCCACATGGATGTTTAATGCATTTTTCAAAAGCTGATAAACGTGGGCACGTAATTACGTAATGTTGTTAATTTCTTTTCAAGAATATTGCAGCCAAAATGGCGTCCAAAAATTCGTTTTTCTATTAAAATTTCATAACTTCCGCTCCCTTCGACTTAATTTAAGGTATAGGATAACGAAAATGATTATTATATATGCTCATAACATAGTCTACGAAATGTAGGTAACGTTTTTCTTTCATCGTCCTTGGTTACTGAGAATAAAATTAAAATATTCCGAAAATCACCGAAAATTACGGTTTTCAAAAGATTAACACAAGGTTTTGTCAATTTTAACTCAACCGATTTCTTTCAAACTTTGTAGTTACATACAGCTTTGCATTGTCTTTCAGAATACATAAACATTTTAATAATTATTTAATGGATTTAACCGCGAAAAAATAAAAATGGCGGGCACTGCTAACATTTTTCAGGGACTGGTTTGCTTTTAATTGTATTACTTTCGAAATATGGATGTCATAGGGCGCAATTCTTTTAGACATGACAGTAAATGAATGTGACTATATAGTACCGTCATCTTTTAACCCCCCGAAACCCCCTAAAAAATTAAAATTAGCATATAAGTAGCCTTGTCGGCTACCTTTCGTCACAATTCCGCCGCTTTTCCAATCCTTACCACTCATCGCTACGGAATTGATGTGGACGATTGATGACCGCTGGCAGTAAAAACCTATAAACCCCCGGTAAACCCACATACACCCCCCCCCCCCAAAAAAAATAAAATTTTCAAATAAGTCTACTTTTTCGGTACTTTGCGTGACTATTCCACCGCCCCCAACGACTCATCCCCCCGAAATTTATGTGAATGGATGGTGACCGCCAGGAGTACACACATTAAACCCCCGGTATCCCCGTGAAATCCCCCCCAAATGTAAAATGTGTCATTAGGTCTCCTATTTGGGAACTTCTCGCAAACATTACGCCGCACTACCCGTACCCTCTGAGCCCTAGATCCGGAATATTTGGTGAGGGCGAGCCACCGTAAACCATACTGGAAAAAATACCAGAACACCCCCGATTACCTCCTGGAACATCGCAAAAAAAAAAAATAAAACAAATTTAAACTCGCCTTTCCGAATAGTTTTCGACACAATTTAACCGGTGCCCCTACCACTTATTAAAACCCCCGATAACCCCGTGAAACCTCCCAAAACATTTCTAATAAATAGCCTCTCCAGGGAAAAGAATCGTAAGACCACTCTTCCGGTCCCCTAGGACTTATCGGCACGGAATTTATGAGAACTATTAGTGACCACTGGTTTAACACAAGTATAAAACCCCCGGTATTCCGTAGGAACCCCCCGAAAAAAAAATGAAAAACTTGCCATTAAGTCTTCTTTTATGGGTACTTGTCGCCACTATTAATCCGCAATGCACTACCTTTTACAATCATCGCTACATGATCACTGTGGACTTTTGGTGACCGCATGCATAACACATTAAAATCCCCGAATCCCCCTGGGCACCCCTCTCGGTGGGGAAGACCATTTATAAGGACTAGGCGGAGCAGCCGCGGGGGGCTCCTCAACCCCAAGGCGGCGAAGCCGCCCCACAACGAGGAACTGGCGTAGGCGAGGGGGGGCTTCAGCAACCCTCGGGCGGCGTAGGTGCCCCAATGTTCTAGCGGCGCAACCGCTGTGGACTCCCCCCACCTCTGGGCGCCCTCTGGCACACTAAACCCCCAGGCGGCGAAGCCGCCCTTCAGCGAGGAACGGCGAAGCCGTTCCGAGGAATGAGTGGGGCACCTCCCTACCCCCTGGCCGGCGAAGCCGGCCCCTAGCCGTGTTGAGATTATTCGAACTTTAAAAGTCTTCGAACGACCACAAATGTAGACGGCGAAGCCGGAACCGGGGTTTTAAGGGGCGGAGCCCCTTAACGAGCGCGCGGAGCGTGCGAGTTATTTATTCTACAATCCACCCTGTATTAATTATAAGGCATAAAATAGATTGATTGGGTTTAACCTCTCCACAAAACACGAGACACACCATTACAACCCGGTATCGGGTTGGTGTGGTGGCTAGAGTGTTGGCTTCCCACCCGGCGGGCTCGGGTTCAAATCCGAGCGGTGGCAGAGAATTTTCAGAGACTGCCCGATCCCTGCTTGAGTGCTGTGTGGATGACATTTCAAGCGCAATACTCCGTCCTTCGGCTGGGACGTTAAGCCGTGGTCCCCTTTGCGTCTTTTGTCAGGAGCAGGCTAATGCCGACGCCGGGTTTCTCTCCACCTTTCCTTCCCTACCCTACCCTCATGGCGCAAATAACCTCAGCTGTCGGTCGCCTCCTCCACGTACCATACCTACAATTAAAAACACTTCGGAATTACAATGGAAAAACCAACACTACAAATGCAATATCTAAAAGAGCAATAACGCATCTTACACAATAACTCACGGAAAACAGCCAAATAACTTTATACCGCCACAGTACAAGAATCACGCCACAATTCGATTACTAGCAATAGCAGGACATTCCTACCAAAATTGCGATGCGTAATTTTTAAATTACACAGATAAGGGCAAAAACCTCTAAATTTTATCCCTCACGTTTTGTAATACACTTCATTCTTCAATACCAAGGAGATTTTAGCTGGCTCTTTATAATCAATAGTTTGAAGCGTAACTTGGTGCAATTGCTTCATTTTAAATAAAACAAAATATCAATGTCAAATATTCATATATTATATTGACTGAAATTACTTCGTGTTGTGAGCAGCTCAGTAAGGTTGCTGCTATGTTGATGCGCGCCCAATCTAAGCGGGGCGAATGCCATCCACCCCACACCCTCCCCCTCTGGATGACGAAAAGGCGAAAATTGGAATCGCGCAAACCGAGAGGAAGAACCGAAGAACGCAGGGATCCTCTTCCCTCTTTCCGCCCCAAATGAAAACTCTCCCTGCGCTCCCGCCTTCTTCTCCTTCGCCCGCTCGTCTTTCTCCGCTGCCTCCAATTTAGCCGGCGATAAGCATGGGGACACGGAAGGGAGAGAGAGAGAGGGAATCTTCGCCAGGGGGAGCGAGCGCGCGTCTTCAGATGAAAGGTATCTGCAGGGGGACCTTGGGGACGCGAAACGCCGCAGTTGCGCTGCTCTCGTTTCGAAAATACGACTGATAACTGAGCTAATTTACCTTCCAGTGGAAATACGAAGGTAACTTTTTAAGAAACAACCGCGGACTAGCTGGCGGTGAACCTTTAAAGAAAGAAACCCCCTGTGAACTCATGCGACCTTGTCCTGGATTCCAGGGATCCTGGTTCGAGTATTATGGATCAAAATTCCCTGCAAATAGATTGGCGCCGCAATAGCTATCGTTGAAAAATCAACTTCATTCCTCACGCCACATTATTCCTAGTGCCCGTAGAGACGACACGACGGAAATTCAACACTTTATCGCACGAGAATGTTTTATTGTAGCATTTCGTAGTCTAGTTAACTGACTTACCATATGTCATGTTAGATAAAATAATTCCTTTGCCACTTAAGTACCCTCTCTATTACAACACGATAATTCCTCAATAGGTTTTAAAACATTTGTTTACGTAGCAGATGAACATAGTAACGCGTGCATTTGTTTACTTTTCACAGCAAATGTAGATACTGAGAGTGATTTTTTCATCTTTTTTACTTTAATTTATTTTATTTACTTGCTTATCCATAAGTGGTTGGCATTCTGTGACTGAAAATAGCATAAATATGGACCACAAATAAAATTGGGTATCGCCAAATTAATCTGCCGTTCCAACAACTTATGGGACTGGCTTGCTAAGGAGGACATAGAGCTTGGGCTTGGTAAAAATAATGATATTCGAGACAGAGTATAAAAGTATCTGTGACAACAATTTCAAAGAAAATAAAAATTTAGATTACACCTCCTTTTTTAGCGAATTACCAAGATTTTTTCGGCCGGTCAGGAGTAACCTGAATGTAGTGACTGTTTATAGTTTCTTCTCAAAGTTACTGCGTCAGAAGCCACGGGAAAGGATAATATACCGGGAACAGATCGTTTGACACTTAAATACTTTTAATTCTAGAGAACAAAACAATCTCAAGGTTTTCCAAATAATAAATAATATCTTATGACTTTTTTTTTGGTGCGTGTGAGGGACTTTTGGGATGAAGACACTGTGATGATCTTCATCCATCAAGAGCTTAGCAAACTAGAATTCAAATCCACCCTGACCTAGCTTCTCCGGTGTTCCCCCACTCTAGTAGCTATAGAGCTTCCTGTTTGACCAACAGACACCACTGAGTATCCCTAACCGTTACAACAAGTAAACACCACTCCATACATTTTCATATGAGCCTTATCTTTGGAATTGATTAATAAGCTGAGGAATATTGCTCCAACTCTTTTCCTTTCCTAATTCTGAGAAAATTGATGCAAAAGAAAAGGTAACTTTATCAAAGTTTAGGTGAAAGAAAATTTTGATAATGGTTCTCTTTACATATGCAAAAAATTCCAAGTTGAAAGCCTAAGTTTTGTGCGAAGCAATTTTATTCCACTTATCGCGATGTGGTTCCACAAATTAAAGCCTCAGAATGTGGTATAATATTATTTTTGTCTCGGCTTGAAGTAACATTAGCCCCGAAAATGGGAATCGACTCGCTTTCGAAACGTAGGTAGCCACAATGTAAACACTGATCAGGTGGAAAACATGAGAAGTCCTCCAAAATAATTTATAGCTTCTAATTATCTTTATTTCTTTCACGCACGACAAAATTCGACTCTTAAAAGGCTATCAAACACAGAAACTTCTTTTTCCACCGATTTAAAAGGAATTTAGTTACCACTATATACATCTGACGTAATTCGATTTCAATTACATAATTCATTGACGAACAATGAAAAAACCTTTATTTTCTTAAGCAAATCTTATCGCATATTACAGGACTGTCTTGAAGATACTATTTCAACCTACATTCAAGCAAAGTTCTTGCTGTATTTTTACTAAGGGCGTTTAAATATGAATCAACTGTGTGAAACGGCCATTTATGCATGTACCAGAAATTAGCTCATTAATTTGTGTTCATTCTTTTTTCCTTTGTCTGAATTTGCCTAAGAATGAATGTAATTTCTCCATAGCTATATTGGTAATTCAATATATACTGGAAAACCCAAAGGGTTTCACTACAAAAGTAAGCTGAATCATTTTATCATAATGAAAATATATCTTTAAATGCATGTAATCCTGATGAGATATTTGGACATACATATATTTTGTGTAGGGAATTTTCTGTTACTATTTTGTAACTATTCCTTAGAAGGAAATCACAAACCTATTGTTGCCAAAGTGTTTTGTGACAATAAATATTATTATTATTGTTATGTTTTTGTTAGGTGACTTGGTTATATTAGTTACTTGTTATGTTGTTAGGTGACTGATATTGCCTATAATATTGCGAAATAACTCACTTTGTAGTGTTCCACAAAACATTTTCATTATGATCTTGGGTTTCAACTACTAAAAAGCCATTATCAAGTTATCTAATGATAATAGAAGTCGAAAAACTATCTGATAGTTGTAACCCAGGGTCGGAATAATAAAGTTTTGTGAGTTATCTCACACGAAGATATGTGGTTCCATGAAGTGTAGCCAGAACACTTTATATGTATAATTTTACCTTAGTAGTGATGTTAATGTATCGAACGATCAATCTTATGGCCCCTGAAAACCTATCGCTAGAGCTATCACTCTCAGGGACGGAAAGAAAATGATCGTCTTATTCAAGGCTTTACTATAATCTCTTCCTCGGACAAATCCTCCTCCCCGATTATGTCTGACAAGTCTGCAGAAAAAAACTGTTTCGGAGAATTTAACCCCTTCCACTTAAATTAATTTATTTTCTGAATATCGTGCTCTATTAATTTTTTCTGTGGTTATTTTAAATGGAATGGTAAGTATTGAAAATATATTTTGTAGTTTGAAATAAAAGTGGAACTAGTAAAAATGATTATTTTCTCATATTGTAAAGTATCGAGTTAATTTCATCGAAAAAACAGCGATCGCTACTCGTATATAATCATTATATTATTTCCATAGCATCATATTTTATCAAATATGAGTTCTTTATTTACATAACGGATGTGTTTACGTCGTTCCACTTGCAAAATATTTATATTTTCCTCTAAAAAGTGCGAAAATTATGAGAATCTGATGACGAGGTACACTCGTCATTTTAGCTCAATCGTTGTTTTAATTGGCTTAAGGACACGCACTTCTACCTTACGGAGAGGGGACTTTGAAAAAATTCGAGAGATGGTTTGCCGGGGAAATAATCTGCAGTGGGGGACGGCGGCCGCGCGAGTGCAAACGTGAAGAGAGTATGTAACTCGACTGTGGGAAGAGCTGGAAGAGATGAAAGGGAGAAAAGAGGGTGAGCGTGGGAGGATACGTTAGTTGAGGGAAAGGAGATAAAGGGAAGAGAAAGAAGTGAGGAAATGGGGAGAGAGTTATGGGGTGAGCACGAAAACAATTGTGAGCGAGGGTTTTTTTTCATGCGAGGAGGGAGGAGGAGGGGTTGCTGTCGACGTGAGGGAGGAGATAAAGACAACGAGATAGATGTGACCCCAGGGTGGAGCGAACCGAACCGAGGAAAAATATAAACCCAAACACACACACACACAAAGAAATATATGTATACAGTGAAACCTCGGTTAGCGAACGCCTCTGTTAACGAACAGTTCTGATGAAGACCAAACATTTCGCTAAAACGTTTCCCCCGATAGCGAACAAAATTTAGGTTAGCAAACAGATGTGTAGCGGCCATGTTTTTGTTCGGTGCTGTGCGATCCCAAATTGATACAAAGTATCAGAATGTCTACAATAGTAAGTCTACAAGTAATACAATGTAATGCAATACCTATAGAGCCTGTAACTTTCATATGATAGCGAGTCAATAGGAGCTAGGAACCAATGAGGAACTTGCATGGGTCGTAGATTGCTCTAAAAACTATTTTGAATAAGTGAAATGGATACATTAGCTCGCAAAAATACCTTCAGTTTCTCCATTCAACGTCAAAAGAAATAAAAAAATTGCATTTAAAATCGAGAAAAATTTCTCTGAGCCGACCACTGCGCGAAGACACCCGAGCGTTGCCGAGGCCAGGCGTGACGTCATAGGTGCCTAAACAACCGTAGGGAGTAGGGAAATACGCTGAGCGCATGGTGTAAAAATTTTTTTGAGGGAGTATTTAGGCGTTCATCGTCACTTTATTTTGTTCTGTTATTCTTGGGAAAGTTTTCCTATTGCTATTGTGCCTAGATTATTACTTGGGATATTAATAATGCGGCATCGGGATGATGAAGTACCAGCGTTTCACTTCGTATGTTTTAGTGATCAGAAAAATGGATGATAACGTTGCCACTCGTTCGAATAGTACACCTGAAATCCATCTGCATCTACATAATACCCCGCAAGCCGCCTAAAAGGCGTGTGGCATGGGGTGTTAGGACACCAGTCTTTTTTTAGGACACCAAAAATTGATGCCACGACCCTCATGAAATTTGTTTAGGCAAATTATTGCTATACGTCGGCGGCAAATCGAGTTGTAAAAGAAACTTTTAATACTGGAGGATAACGATCGTAAGCTGTGCTGTTGAATTTGGCAACACCGAATTAACGGAGAAGGTAGTCCTATACGTCCTACGGTACGAATTCACAGCAAAACAGTCTGCTCACAATCCACGTGTGAGATCGCGAATCGGTTCCGCTGCCAACACACACACAAGCTATAACCTATTTCAATAATATAGGTAAATCCATAAACAATACACTAGCATATACCATAAAAATATAGTGGGAAATAGGCAAATACTCTTATCAAAAACTGGATGTCACTGTCACATTCTTATATTCATCACGTACAACTTACAATAACAGAACTCGTTATGATGAAAACAACTATTTATTCACTGATTTAAACACTTAAATTAGCCCACACAAGTGACACAGGTGACTTTTCTCACTACTATTCGTTGAAATAATGGAATAACAAACTTCACTCACAGTTTTTATTTCAATAGCGTGATCGTGAAATGTCATATCTACGGTGAACAACGGAGATTAGCACGCCACTGACAATTTTTACACTACTGTTAGACATTTATCGATAGCGTAATAGCACTTTTTACAAATTCAATCACGATGGAACACTGATAACTCTTGGCCGATATTTTTCAACCTTGTCAAACTTTGTGCATTACAACCACTGGCACTGTGATTATTAGTAGTAGCTTAACGGGAGATGTCACGTTGAAAATAACACTATTTTGGCACAAAAATGTTCCTAGATGTCTCCAATCAGCGATCAAAAGTTGCATTGACTGGAATTCACCCCATAATACAAGCACATACAGTCCTAAACGACGAATTCTCCGGTACCTACGAATAAACGGATGAAGTTATTGTATATAAAAGCTAAGCGGACATTAGTAAACATCAAAATCGTTCTAATTACATACTTAAATGAATGATATGCCGTCGATAACATCAACTTACAATTAACGTATCCCCCTTCCAACGGCCGTGGCTCAGACTACTACAACGATGTTACTTACAATTAGATATTATAAAATATTTGGTTTCACTTCTTCATTTTTATATTTTATGTCCTTACTCAAATATTAATATTATAAATAATACAAAATATGAGGCTTTCGAGTCTCTATTGTCGGATATTTATCTTTAAATAGAAAACAATCAACACGTCTCACAAACGGAGCTCTCACAACGGCAGGCAACTATTACAAACAATCACAACAATAGCTTCGTGTGATGTTTAGGCACCTTTGACGTCATCAAGGCTTCGTCGGCAGTGGCTTGGGGGGTGAGGGAGTTTTTCCCGCGCTTTAAAATTCGTTATATTTATCATTAAATATCTCGCGAAGGAAAACTCAGATTTACATGCGGTTTTCTTTGTTGTATTCAGAAAATAATTTTCTGTCCACCTGTGAAATAAAAAAAATTCATGCACGTTCCCCATTATTCCAATTGCCTTTATTTCTAATGGGGAAAATTGTTTCGGATAGCGAACTTTTCGGATAACGACCAGCTTACCTACTGGAACGGATTGTGGTCGTTTTCGGAGGTTTTACTGTACATTTGAGCGTTAGTGTAGATAGCTAACGTGCCCATACAGAATAGAGGTGTCTGCAGGAGGCGTTATTGGTTATACACCTCCTATTGTTGGCAGGTGAATGTATGAGGTCCGCCATATTGTTCCACCACGGATGAAACAGATACACTTACGAAATACGACTTGTTACTTTCCTGGCAAATGACATCCAGGAACTGCTCTCGAAGTTTAAGCCGGGTTAATGTCTCCATAGCCTCCAACGTTTCGGCTCTCGACTCGGGCACCGTCTTCAGAGAAAAGAGTTCGGAGTGTCACGCACTATTTCATGACTGACCTCTTACATAAACTAGACTGAGAATCTCTGTCAGACCGTAGATTGAAAAATAGACCAAACCTTTAACGTTAATTCAAGAGCAGTGCATTATATGACGAAGTTAGCCATATCTTACGAACGTCAACATAATACTGTAGATCATATCATATATAATATGTGAGATTGGTTGTAGTGCCGATGGATTCAGAATGTCGATTTTTCCGCGATGGATGAGTGAATACATAGGCCGCGTTAGGACTTACAAATAGATTAGTTGACTTGTAGTGTAGACTAACTTATTTATTCTTCAATGTATGATTCTGAATGTTCTTATTATTTCTAAAAGCATGTTTAGTATTATAGCTTTAATGACAGATAACCTTAATGAGTAGTCGGCAAGTTTTGCCTTCGAATGAACGTGGTCGTATAATCTGTTAGTATGCCTAACGTTTTTTGGACCGTGTGTTATGAATGTGGGAATTCTATTGCAAGCTACATGCTGGTGATTGATCACCCCCCGCCAAACACCCTTGAGGTGGCTCGTAGGGTGATATTTAGATGTAGATTGCCGGTCAGCCAGTTTACATAGAAAATGAAATTTGTGCGCATATATTTGCGTTGTTAAGTGTGGTTTGCATGAAAAACTAAACGTAAATCTAACAATTTGGCAATTAATCAAGAAAATATTTGTTAAAATATGGAGGCATAAACAAATTGCAGTTAAACAAATATTTATCAGCTGACATTTGATTATTAATTATTAGTTCGTTTTCTTTTCAATATCTTTTTATTAATTTTCTTAAGCCAAACCGTTCTGTACTTTTACCTTTGATTATCTTTTTTATTTGCTTTTAACGGAATGCAAGATATTTTATCATATTTTTTCCTTATTTTCGAAGATAAAAAATTATTCAAGCATCTAAGATTAGAAGTAGCCTTGGACGAGGGATAGACTCGCAGAGGACTAGGTGTCGAGAGTGATTACAGGCCATTATACGTATTTGTCTCAGTCAGACTCCTTGTCTCAGTCAGGTGCTGCGTGTGCTTGGCTGATGTCTCTTTCGGCGTTTTGGAATTATGATGATCAGGATTTCTGCGAGGAGTATTCAAAGCGGGTTTTCAGCTGCCACATTGTGTAAGGGCCTGAATCTCTGCTCGCATTGTTCTTCTCCAAGCTAATTTCCATGCATTATTCACCAAGCGGTCCAGCAAACCGGACGAGCAGTCGAGTATTTTGATTTCGCAAAAATTATTTGTAGGTCGAGTTCAATGCAATATTCAGCCATGACAGACCTGACAGAATCGTGAGCATAGACATTAACCCAGCCGTAAACCTGAGAGCTATCCCTAAAAGAAATAAGCATGCTCATCACATAAATACGGTTATGATAAATTGATAGTTTCTCTAAAGGCAATACCACAATCCGTTTTCTCCACATATTTACTTGACGAATGAAAGTTAGGTAAGTTGATGCGTAGTTTTCCGCGGCGTTGTCTAGATGATGTCTCCATGCTTCTGGGTTTCACCGCGTGGATTTTCTTTGCGACGACAGTTTCTCCGGTATGCCAACCGGCGTCTTCAGGTCGATGTCGGGATTCGATTTTTGGTGACTTATATAGTGCATTCTTGGCGCCATTTTTTCATGCTGGATGCTGATTGGTCCACCTCCTTTTTTCTCGTATGACCCTCTTCCACGAGTTGTGGAGAGGGTAGCCGTCTTCTATATTAATGTTTTCAGGTGTCTTGAATATTTCAATAGTCTCAAGTTGGATAATATAATAGCGGATCCCTTCCTCCAGTCCTTCTACGACTGTTTTCACCAGGCCGTCATGAGAAAAATGTTTACAAATATTCAACTGCTTGAAAAAAGAATCAATAATTTGTTATTTTGATGAGATGCATGAGGTGAAGTACCTTCTGAATGCTTCGGAAGTCTCAGATTCCAGAAAATTGGAATGATGAAGTATGAGCTACTAATTGGCTAAAGGGAATGACTAAACTGAAGACAGGAAATCCAAGTACCAATTAAAGTCGGCTGGATAAATATAGGAAGCGTGGTAGCCTAGTGGGTTGAGCGATTGACTGATGTCGAGGGGTCCCGGCTTCAAATCCTGGGTGATCCCTCCGAACAGCCCCAAACAGAATTCTCGAAGAGCGAGGTGACACAGGAACAACCCTCTTCCCTGAATGTGTGGAATACACGGGTCTTTTCCATACTTCGGGGTGAACTCTACCCTCACATAACCAAACCAATCACTAAAGCCGTATCCCAACTCGTCAGTCATTGGAGATCATGGATTTCGGCGGCCAAATTTTGCGTAGCCAACCCAAAAAGGAGCATGATGTGGAACATCCTAACGCAGGTGTTGCCATCTGCTAGGCACGAAACCAACTAAAAAAGGGGAAATACGGAATGATTTGAAAAAATGACGCAGGAAACTTTTCCACAATATATATGTTGTTGGTAAACTTTTCTCGGGATTCCCACCGGGTTAATGTTTTAATATCGGCAAACGTTTCAAGTACCGTCTCGGCACTCATCTTCAGGGCTGAAGATGAGTGCCGAGACGGTACTAGAAACGTTGGCAGATATTAAAACATTAACCCGGTGGGAATCCCGAGAAAAGTTTACCCACATTATTCTCCGGGAAAGCATTAAATCATATTTCAATATATATGTTGCTAACGTTAACGTAGGCATGTCTCGTGCAAGTGATTTAAGAGCTTCGAATTTCGGAGAAAAGCATTTTCTTATACTTTTAGTATCTTAGGAAACCTTTATATTTCAGGAGTAGTAAAGTAGGGGATATTTTTTAAAATTCGCAGCTTTAGTGCGATGTTTAGCTTTTCGAGTTTCTTCAGTCGGTAGTTGTTCATTGTGTTCCGGAAGTACAAAATACTTCCCTTCATTGGCTGCCATCTTCCTCTTCCTCTAATGTCTTTCAAAATACGATTTCCACTCTTTCAATCATGGGAAAAGGATTCACTGGTCTATGCACAAATCTTGCGGCCAAGGTGGGTGCCCCAAATACCCTCCCTTATGCTGCCTAACGCTAAGACACCCTTCCAAGATGGCGTCCAGCCCAAATTCTGGGATTGGGGTACCCAACTTGCTAATTGGGATACGGCTTAAGTAAGTGATGAAATATATCAGTTTTTCGATTGCCTTAGGCAATCGTTAACTGGGAGGATAACAGGTTATAATCCGCCGAGGGCTAAGCTGAGAATGAGCAGTTTAAAAAAATATATGGGAACTATTCCACGCACACGCTTAAGGGAAAAATAGCTCAGGCGAATGGATCTCTACTGGCGGCCGAATCGGCAAAAAAAACTTAGGTTGAAAATGATGTAATTCTTTCCCGGCGATTTATTTGCGTGAAGACTTCTGGGGAGTAAAACCTGCCGAGTTAATCTGCCGTTCCAAAAACTCTAGGGACTTGCTAAGGAGGCCATTGAGATCAGACTTAATAGAAACACTTTAAATCGAGACACGGGATATAAACATAGCAATTAGTAGAATCCCATTTTAAAGAGAAAAAGTTGGAAAACCTAATTTTTCACCGGATTATACGTCTTTGTGGCCGATCAGGTGTAACCTGATTGTTGTGTTGTTTATAGTTACAGCTAAGTTTTGTTGTGCGGCCAATCTTACGCATTCGCCCCGATGACGATGCTCGAGTCGTCCGTTGAAGCGTCGGTGATATGCAACGAAATAAACCCGTGGAAATCCCGAGAGAAGACTTCACGCGAACTTCTGCTGGTTCGACTATACACAGTGCCCTCACTCACACACACAAAAAACGTCGAAAAAATGGCAAAAAGAATGGAGCATTTTTTTATTTGCTTCACCCACCGCCGTGCTTCCCAGCCTTTCGTCGAGTGCCACCCTTCCCATGATCCTCCTCTCACCGTGACATGATGCTACTTAAGCACTCATGAACATTGAATGCTTGCAACGCAGCCGCTCTTGTTTTAGAGATCGTGTGTTTTTTTGTTTTTTTTGCGAGTCGCGGAAGAGGATAAACATTCGTTCGTCCTATGTATTTTTTTGATATATCGAAATCACATATTCCTTGGCGAAAATCGATCCGTATGTTGGTTCGCAGAGACGGAAAAGAGTGGCAGGTACGGCTGGAGGAACCGAGACCGGATTTGGGACGCCCGTGTTTGATTTCAATCCATGCCGAGGAAGAGATACGTAAACTGGTAAAATTTTGAAAGTTCTTTTCGTGTGAATAAAATGGAGCCTACTGTTTGTTCACGGGGTATGTAAAAATTAAATGGAATCCGTCATCGCTTGTCCACCAATCAACTCGAGATCCTACATGTATGTTTATAAAATCTGTGTGATATATTTTCTTAATAATAACAGCAATACTGAATGGTAGGTACTTGATCAACACATGTGCCTGTTTTCCTGTCCTAAACTATACCGAAGTATTACAATGTCACCCCGCTAATGTTCCGTAAAACCATTTTCTGTCTACATATGCACCTCCAAACGACTCAGGCAAATAAGGACTTAAATTGCTATTACAAAGTTTGCATGAACAGAAACTAATTAGTGAGTTTGTTAACTTCACCATATCTTATCATACTACTGGTACTATTTGCAACATAGTAACGAGACCTATATCTGAGTCATTTTTATAGCTAACAGCGGATCTCTGAAATTTTTGTATCCAAAAAAATTATACTTCTGATAAAAAACTATACGATGCTTGTATTTTGATCGGCATGATAAGTGATTGACTGCACTTACTTATTCATTGTAATATGTCCCATTTATCTTCTTCCCAATAATAATGCTCGTTGCCATAAGAGACGTTTTATGCTGCAATACAAACTAGAAAAAAATAGGAAAGGGATTTATTGATATGTGGTTGCGATAAAAAAGGAAAATAAATATCGTGTGAAGATTTTTGCTCTCGGCGTGCCCTTGAAGGTGAATCCAAAATGGTATACCGCTGGCCGGTGCGCGATTATTGGTATGGTATGGTATTTGGAGTAGGCGACCGACAGCTGAGGTCATTTGCGCCATGAGGAAAGGGTGTGGAAAGAAGGGTGGAGAGACACCCGGCGTCGGCATTGGCCTGCTCTTAATGGCACCTAGGGGACCACAGCTTAACGTCCCATCCGACGGACGGAGTGTTGAGTTTGAAATGTTCTCCACACAACATTCAAGCAGGGATCTGAAAATTCTCTAGCACTGCCGGGATTTGAACCCGAGCCCAACGGTTGGAAAGTCAACACTTAAGCCACCACACCAACCCGATCCCCTCCGCGACTATTTCCTAGAATAATATTAAGATGATTGAAGCATGTCAATAATTATTTTATTTATCGAATGGGTAAACACTCTCTGGGCAAAATCCGGTACGACGTACTTACGTTACCGAAGGATTCATTGAAACACACCAAGGATCGCGTCATTTATTACTCATTTTTAATTTTATTTTTTATTCATTTTTTATTTTTCATTTTATAGTTCATATTCGAAATTTATTCATTGTGACCTCTGCAGTCTATTTATGATACTAAAATACATATAACTAATAGAAAAACTAATAGGCACCTGCTGACAAGCCTTGAAAGGCTTAGCGGGACCTAGACTTTTTTTTTCACATTGTATTTTCTTGTAAATGACATTTCATCTTTGATTAATGTTATAAGTTTTTGTAAAATTTCTAATCTCTGCAATAAATATTATTTAAAAAAAAAAAAAAAATATTTACTGTGCACGGCGATTAAAAAAATGTCATCGATTTACCTAAAATTTACGGCATGCTGATGGAGCGTTTAATCATTTTCAAATGATCGAGGAAGCTTAAATATATAGCAGTGCATATCATCAATCCCCATTGTGCCAATTGTTACTTCATGTGAATCAAATAAAACATTACAGAGGTAGTTATTGCATGGCATTCACGGGAGGTCGCGCAAACATTTCCTCGTATGACAGAATATTCCGTTTATTCCTATTGAGAAAAAAATTATAAATTTTTGCTGAAACTAGTTTTGAATTCTTGATAAATTACAGCTGTTTGTATGCGGAAAGTATTTTTCCAATAAATAGAGTGCATAAATCTGCATTAAGAGCCTATTAAAAACTGAACAGTAAGGTTTCAAATACCAAATCTCAATTCATTGCGTAACATCCTATCACCCGATGGGTTTCAAGTTGTCGACAGTTATTTTAATAGTGGAAAAAATTATTATTTCAACTTTATTGCGTATAATGGCTTCTATAACAATTGAAATCATTTGAAATATCGCTATTTCTTTTTCTGCCAATTTACGAGTATATTCACGCAGTTTACAAAAGCTTTTAAAATTTTAACATGTAACCAAAGGCTATCCTAATCCGAATTGCTTATAGAGGCTTCATACAAAGTTCATGCATTACGGTATTTGACAATAAGACGTGCTAAAAACACGATTAAAACAAGGGACAGGAATGTATAGTGTGCATTGTAACCAATTTGTAATAAGCGTAAATTTCTCCAAGTACTTCTTTCATTACTCTTTTATCTTTTCAAGATCAACCAAGGTTTTAGGCATTCAATTCATGTATGTGATAATAATTCATTAATTCATTCAAAAGTATGTGTTATATGAAATTTTGATAGCTTTTATCAAAAAAAATATTTCCATATCTTTTAGTTACTATAACATTCTAAACAAAATAGTAATACAATAATAATAAAGTTGAGTGCATCGTCAAGTACTATACATTCGGGTAGTGGGACGCCCTACGCCAAAAATGTTGAGTGGAGAATATGCTGAGATTCAGTTACCGTCCACACTCTGGTCCCCGCAACAACTCTGTTTTTTTTACCATGAACAACAATGAAAATTTGCTTTCCCTTCACAATCTAGACAATACTTCCGTTCCATAAAAGCTGACCTAGCATGCAAGACCAGGGAAATTCAAGATACATGATGGAAACCAACCTTACTGCTCACCCCACTGATGCCCAAACAACGCAAAGAAAAAATGCAATTTAGGGCCGGTTGTAATGTCTAGTTTTTTTCGGAGCATAAAAATCAGAGTTAGCATATCTTTCACTTGAAGTCGCCTGTTAAACTAACCGTTATCCTGAAATACTTTTGATTACTTTAGCTTTAAAATACTTTTAAGCCAAGGTAGGGACTGTTCCGGTTAACCCTAACTAGGCATTATAAAACTGGCTCTAAATGTGCTTTAATTTTAAACGAGGGACATGAAATCAAGTTCTCGTTGTAATATTATGTTTGAATTTCCGTCATCATGTTTCGAAGATTCGCCTCAAACTTTAAAAAAGCCGGAGTACATATAATAGAACACGAAGCAGCCAACTTACACAGCGATAGCAAACGCATAAAACTGAATTAATGGTTTTAATGCGTAGAGGGTGGCGCCCTGAGTCACTTTCCCCACCCTCGACCTCGCCGACGCTCTTTCTCTACCTCGCTCCCCAGACACCAACTCCCTCCCTTGCTCCCATAGCGACGCGGAAACCGAATCTCAACCGTCCGCCTTCGTGATGCATTTGGATTCAAAATCAATTTGACACTTTCTGACTATGCCTTGGGCTATTCGTGCCAGGCAACACCCCCAAAATTCCTCCAATAGCAATGAGTAAGAAGCAGTGCACCGCTTTCGGTTCTTCTTCAAAGTCCTCATTCCGCTATAGTGAAGTACGAATGTCACAGCTGTTCGATTAGCATTGTGAGACGGATGCCCTGGTGCTGAAGACTAGAGGTAGGTGCAATACTCCTAATGATAATTCCATGTAATTGCTGTATAATTAATCATTATGTTCGGAGCGCTAGGTTACAAACAGACATGTGAATGAAATTGTCGAATTGCAAGTCCTTCGCGATTAAGACTCCCGCATCTGGAAGCAGCCCATGAAACTGTTTCGGAAGCTCACCCAACGGGTAGAAGAAATAGAAATGAGTGCCTAAAAGAAAGAATCCTTTCAAATATATGAAAAATATACTTCTCATTCGAATCTAAATAAATGAGACTAATTATTTTCCATTAATTAGATAGATGGCGCTTTTGTACATGTGTGCTATTAATTCATCACCGTCTTGCATTTTACCTCCCTTAATGGGTAATAACGACTACACTTTTATTAAGTATATTTAAACAGATTTCAAATAAAAATTTGTATTTGTGATATTTTCTTGCTACAGTGAAGTCACGCATTGCATTCATCAAGTTCCGTACGGTGGGCTTCTAAGCAATGCTGTTGTAAAATATTACAAAAGTCGACGTGAAAACATGAAATCTGACGAATAATGTATTCTAAAAATTAAAAATTATTCACAATATCCTGAAACCAAAAAAGATGAAGTAATGGATGCTGAAAGTGTGAGAAAGACATAAGAGAGGTCATTTATATTTTCCAAAATTTATGGAAAAAGTGAAGCAAGAGAGGCTGATTTTTTTAATCCCTGAATTATCGCATTTAGAGCTATCAAAAATTTCGATGTATAGGTTATATATATCGGTATATGACTAAATGTATATTGAAAAAAAAGAAACTTCAATATATTTGCGATGTCCAAGTGCACAGCGGATTACGCAGTGGTTAATATTTTTCTGTATCTTATCTCCCCAGTTTTTGATTTTGCCAAATCTAATCAAATATTCAGCGAAACGATATTTCGAAAATAAATTCATGCATGGAAAACGGCATGATTGAAATTGATATAGTAAAGGAAACCACTCGTCAATTCAAAACCTGAAAAAAAAAATTCCAACTCCAATTGAAGCCATGAACTCACAAATAGCCTTAAGTCCAACTGACGGGTATTTAGCGTTAGGTAAAAAATTATAATATACAGTTGGCAATAAGATACAGCCACAATTCATGTAGTTTTTCAACCCGTATTTTTGGGGTTTGATTCCCTGGATTTTGCAGCAAGGACTGGTTTAATAACACATTTAAAATTACAAATTTACATGAGAATGCATGAGCCGAAAATCTTTGTGAAAATTTACCTCTTGACCACACATATTTTACGAATGTTTGATCATGCTATTAAACCTGTTCCAATTTTGTTTAGAATGGCTAATTAATTGCTTGAAATAGCTCCATCATGAAAATAGATTTTAAAGAATGGCTAACATTTGTATGCATTATATGCATTTTAGCTAATAAATAGGCATGAAGAAAGGTCGGTTTAATTCATTTTTTGAGTGACAACTTTAGGACAATTTCTTGTCTTCCAGATATTACGAGAGGGGATTGAATAATTCAATTCATCAACCGATTGGATGAAAGTACAGGCTCCTTTAACAAGGTTATATCGCCCCGTCCATTTCGAGCCGTCAGCCACACAGGGTCGGCGACGTTGTTAGCGGAATGCGTGTCTCAAGGAAATAATGTGATTATTTCTACTGTGTTGCCCAACGGCAGGATGAAGATTATCCAGCTATACACTGATGTGAGGATTTCAAGTTGGCCTCATGACTCCAAAGAAGTGTATTCTGAAAGAAAAAATTCGAACTCGGCGAAAGAGAGAAAATATCTCTAGCACGGGTTAGAATTTTGGAAAGATTTTGCACAGATTCGACGCTATGTCATGTTCTTAAGTTATGCACAATATGAACCTGCCTCTACCCTAGTTACTCAGATAATTTTATCGCGAGAGAGAGAGAGAGAGGGAAGAAGAAGAATAGAGAGAGGCGAGAAACGAGCCGTTAGGAGGCGACAGAGCGGGAGATATAGAGGTCTAAAAAAATACGAGGGAAGAAGTAGCAATGTGCGCGGAATAAGCGCCATTTATTTTTTTCTTTTCCCGGCCTGCGATGCCTCAGTACCTAACCCTCCACAGCGTGCACACACTCACACACCGAGTCAGGGGAGGATATATACTACAGGAGGCACACACAATGACAGCATGACTTGGCCTCTTTCTAGGTCTGTCTGCTTATTGATCAAGAGGGTGGGGGCAGGGGACTGCAGGAGGGAGGAGGAAAAGGGGGGGAGGGAAGTGAGGAGGGGGGAGGGGGGTTCAGAGAGCCGTAGGGGAGAGAGGAACGTGGCCCGATTCAAAGTGTTCCACACACAACATCGATGCTTCGCCAATGTCCTGCCATTCGCAAACTCAAACTTAAAATGCATATCACTACGCGTCATGCTGTGAATTCCCATCACAATTTTCTCATTTCTACCGAGAAGACGGGAAAACTTAGTTGGCCACATTATGAGGTATGATGGCCTGATGAATAAATCGTAGAAGGACAGGTGCAAGGGAAGAAGGGCAAGGAAAGTCATTATGGAAGAGAATACGGCCGAAGTAGTACGCAAGTGCTCCATGAAAACTTACCTTCATAGGTAGAATAGCTTAATAATAACATTCTCCTTTGGATAAAGCCACTTGAATTAAACTGACTTCTCTTGTTTATCAGTATTGTCAGATGTACTGAGAGCACCCTTATTACTCCAACCCATTTGCTCTCATATACAAATTAAATCATTTACAATTACACATTGGACACAGATTTTATTAAACGTATCTTAATAGCTGAGAAAAATACATCAATCAAATAAACATTCTAAGATTCTGCTCCCATGTTTCGTTTCTTTTGGGGCTGAGAAACATAAATAATAACTAAAATGTTGTGCAGTGGAAGTTCGGCGTATAAAAATAAAATATAAATAATTGAACATTTCCACAATTATTATAACGCGGCATACGCATCACAATTATTGTGGAAAAGTGCAATTTTATTTTATTTTGGAACGTAGTCAGCTGTATTGACCATTTATTTAAAAGAATTACCAAAACGTGAACGAGCAGAAATTCTTATCATAAATTCCGTATTGCGAGCAAAGGCACAGGTTTTAAAAATTCTCTTAAAGAGTGAATAGAGTGTATTTAGCAGAAAGATACCTCGGCGAAAGGGGTGTATCGATAATTATTTGTAAAAGCATCGTATTGGGCGTTGACGTAACTGATGGGCAGCATCGATGTGCCACCAAGTATAAATAGAATGGGGGGTAGAGTTGTAAAGTGGAGTGTTGGCTTGGGGGGTGGGGGGAGAGAGCGTGCGACAGCAGCAGCGAAGGGATTTTGGGGGGGGGGGGTGAAGGTGGGAGGGGGACGCAATAAAAACCAACGGGTGGAGAGGAATCTCGCGAGGGATATAACTTTTTTCTCTCTGGCTTTTGCAGGTATCTTTTTCTCTCTCTCTCCGGGACAAAACGATCTTTTTATCGGCGGATCCAACTCAAAATTCCGATGCCTTTGTTGCCGCGGGGGAGTTAAAAAGAGACGAGGAGAGTGGCAAGCAAGCGTCCGTGTTGATAGTGTTCCGCTCGAAGATCGTTAGGGACTTGAAGTGGAAAGGAGAGGAGAAAAATAGGGAAACAAATCCGACCATTTCGGATCTTCTTCATTCACCACCCGCTCGCTCGCTCGCTTGATATGCGTCTTCATTCCGGCGCATGGCGTCAGCCACATCAATTGACGAGCGAGCCTTGATGAAAAAAGACATTTCTCATTGCTCTATACTTATCATCACGGTGCTTGGAAAAATACATGTACTACCGCGATCTGTACATTCGCGTCATGCCTAATTTTCCTCATGCCGACTTGTAGTGCCTCTGGTGGTGAGCCATTATAGATCAGTATACTTAACAACATACAGTGCAGCATGACTGAACTTGCAAGGCTAATTCAAGTTTGAAATTTTCAAACATTTCCAAACTGGGATTTTTTCTAGCAATGGCTTTTTTGTCGCAACATAGTTATCCACTCTTATAACTTTGAGGTTCTCGCGTGGATCCCCAATCTTTGAACAGGCGCAGGAGGTACGTGATGGTATATATTTCAAACGAGGGTGGACCAATTGCTTCAAGAATTTGCTTGATATATTAGTTCTTATGTGTTCTAAAGAATGCTGAATAAATATTGTAACTTGCTAAAGGTCAATTAACACATTAAATCAAAGCATTTTACTGCGGCTTTAATCGCTCGACGCTTGGAGCGCCGCCATCGTCTGATCCACAAAAAGGGGCCCGATTGTCGTGACTGTGATTCTAGCCCGCAAGCCGCAGGAATAGTCGCATGGCGAGGGGTGTTATGACAAAAGTCGCTAACAGATGAAAGGAAATGTGCAGGATATTCGCGTAATAAATTAAACTCCTTGTTCGAGGGAGGAACGAATTCCCCACGTTCCGTTCACCAAAATATCTCTTTTAATTGATCGATTTTTTCGGACTTAGAAATATAGTGAGGTTATAATTGTAATATGATGTTCTCTGTGTCGCTCTAAAAAATATCTCTTTTTTTAATTGCTCAAGCAGTCGAAGCCTAGCGTGTAGCCTCAGAGTCCGTAGCGGCTCCCAGCCTTATTCGTTTACAATCTGTGGAACGCTTTCTGTGCGCTCGCAGCAGTATACATAATTAAAAATACATACATTACGATATATCACTCGTTGAAATATTCTTAAAATATTTATAATTCATCCCGTATTGAATCTCACAGATAGGCAGCTGAATTTTGAGGGAAATGGGACAGTTTCATACAATAATTTTAACAACTAGCAGTAGCAGCAATAATGCCAAATATGAGGAAACGTCTCAGAAGCTTATACTGCTTCATATAAAATTGTGCGCCTGTTACCAAAGCCGTAAGATATCCACGAGCCTCGATTAAATATTTTGAATAACAATAAATTTGAGTTGACATTTACGTTTTAGGTCATAGAAACTAACTTCGATTTCCTCATCAATAGAGGAATGAAACAAGGGAATATCTATAGCCCCCGTAAATGCACAACATGGTGGAAAAAGATTGAACAGCGAATAAATTTATAGATTAAATAGGCAAATGAAATGCGTTTTCCCAGGACATCAATTAAGGATTTGGACGTATAAATAAGGGAACAAGTAAATTGATACTTCTGACGGAAGTTAAAGAGGAGGAATTGCAGTAAAGCCATGAAGTTAAAGGGTCCCAAGAGAGCAATTTCAGAGGCACCGTTCCACTTTGTCGTGACAATGACGTGATGGAGAAAAAGCGAAAAAAAAGTCGCGTTTCCATCCCAGGAATGCACTTATACAACCAGACCATCCCCTTGGTGGGCAATTTCCGCCGGAACGTCGCAAACAAGGGCTGATGAAAACAAGGAATGGGGCAGTCATAATTAAAAGAAGGTCAGGAAGCAGAGAGTAGTATGTCGCACCGTCAACTGTTCGACGAGCACCACAGCTCTCCACGAGACTCACTATAGATTTTGACATTTTTCAGTACTTCCGAGACGTATGAGTAACAACCATGGTGACGGTTTATTCACAATTTTCTGCCAGAGATGGATTCACTGGAATAAAATTTTCAAATAATCTTTAAAAGCTCTAAACAAATTTTTTCAGTCCTAACTCTCCTTTAAGACATTCTAGGAGTAAATAGGACGTACAAAGTCCAATAAATCTTGAATGCTAATTTCAACCTCACCAGATTGTACCGATAGAGTGCCAAAAGATAAAATGTATTGGTGTTAAATACTAAAGTTTAGGACATAATTGCTGGAAAAACGATGTAATAGATTATTTCTTAGCCCAAACTCTGTACTTGTTTATTTTTATTCATAAAGGTAGACTTTAACAAGCTGATCGGCACAATATTAGCATTTTGCACGCCTTGATCATAAGCGGAAGCTGCCTAATTAAAACTGAAAATTAGAATATTCCAGCGTTTATAGAGGCATATCAGTTATTCTATTCATCAGCTATTTTCAGTATATGCAAAATTAAACATAACATATGATGATGAGTATTACAATTATGAAACTTTGTTCCATCACATACGCATTTTTAGCGATAACCTTCAGTTTTGAACCTGTTTATGCATCTTGAAGTACCGAACTTGAGGAATGTGTAATGATTTGCATATTTACGCAGCTTATTTCACCGACAAGCCTTTCAAACTATTCCGATGACGTATTCACGTTTACGTATTATTAAGAATAGATAATATATTAACTATAATGAATCTTCGAGGAGTGTAGAGTTTGAATCTATTTAATCTTGAGACAGGTAGAAATCACAATAGAATGTTGTCTACATCTTTTTGGACTAGAAAATTATTCACACAAATTATTCACTTCACGAAAAAACGGGGATCATGGTATTCTAAAAAGAGATTTTAGAATAAAAAAATTACAGTCACCCAGACAGGAGCAGCCCATGTGACAAGTACAAAATATAACGAACTATTTAATACTGGATATCCATTATTTTATTTGGTCATCAAAGTTCCAATGTTTTGCGTCCTTACTAAATATAAAACAACATGCTGAAGTTGATTCCGAGGGTTTTCAATTTTTTTATAAAATTCTACCCTTGAATTTCTAATATACTACTCCATTGGGCTTTTTCCACTATGTTCATCGATGTTTAGCTTCTTCAATTCTTTTGATTTGTACGCTTTTAAATCATAAGGAGAAATAAAATCCCATGACTTCTGCAAATGAAATGCGTGAAAAAGCACATATTAATGTATCAGAGGAATTTTTTTTCTTCGGAGTATCAGTATAATTATGGA
This sequence comes from Ischnura elegans, assembly GCF_921293095.1. Lineage (NCBI taxonomy): Eukaryota > Metazoa > Arthropoda > Insecta > Odonata > Coenagrionidae > Ischnura > Ischnura elegans. The sequence goes on along the minus strand of NC_060250.1, from coordinate 12,640,845 downwards.
GAAAAAAAACTCCCCATTCTTCAGCTTTACTCACCATAAAATCTTCGCTTTGCAAACTTTCTCGTTTCTTTCATTATAAAAATCCGCTATCAGAGTTAGTCGATAGAGTTTCGTCCATTTTTCTCCAAGATGCTGTAATAGAATCTAGATCACCCACAACAATTGAGCCGATGGTATGACCAACCTATAAGATTTAAAAAGTCAACTACACTCGGGGTACGTTGTGATAATAAAATCACTCCAAGATTGAGTTTGTGGCAGTATTTGCCTTTTGAATACATGAAAATTATGACACTTTTGCAATCCCACGAGCCCAAGTAGTTTCAGGCATGGAATAGTGCAGATGGCTTGCTTATTATGGCTGATTTAAGGAAGAAATAATTTTGATATTACCATAATTTGTACAGAGCTAGACCATAGAGTAAGTATATTACTCTATGGCTAGACTAAGCTGCAGAGAAGCTTTGTATCACTTACCCTCACATTCTTCCTTCCTTTCTATTGGTTTTCCGCATCTGTATGTTCCTGAAATTAAGAAAATTACTTCCATTTTCGAAGGTTTTTTTTTAGAAAGGTTTTAGAAAGGAACGAAATTAGAACAGGGGCTATATATATCTCGAAAAACTGAAAATATATAGTTAGTTTAATAAATAGTTCCTTGTCAATCCTAGGCTTCGTGGGTTTCCGATTTGTACAAGGAATAAATACAATAGTGGGATGCATTACAGAAATATATTCTATTATGTTCCAATCGATTTTCAATAAAAATTACATGCATATCGAAAATGTGACTTTGAAAGATACACCGATAAAAGGATACTGATCGTTCATATACTATGCACTGATTTTCAAAAAATAATTCTTTTGACTAACGTCGTTTGACCGAAATCGGATAATATACATTTCCCCCTTACCATTTCGAGAAAACTAGACCATCATGTATGTGATGAGATTTTTTAATTCCATGAAATAGGTTTAGTAACCCTAATCAGTAAGAAGTTCCTCAATCTTACTTTTGGTTATTCGCTAGCTTTCCTCGTTTTTATTCACTTTCCTCTCAATAACAGAATCCATGGTATTCATTACAGGGACGCACCCAAAGACGTCTGCACCTATCACGTAATATTTTATGGGATTATTTATTTTTTTTTTTGGTAGTCAAACATTGAATGAATATTTTTCATCGAATTTTACACATTACGTTAGGATCCGATAAAGTAATATGTTGTATTATATTAAAAATATTTATTACAATAATATAAATGTTAGTAATATACATGTATCAAAATTGGATTACCAAAAATATATGTAGATATGTTAATATTCTGGGTTGTTTATAGCCATCTCACTTCATAAAAACTTAAAGCCGCAATAGAGAATAATATTCACTGAATATAAATAGATTTGTTATTTTTGTTCTCATATTTATTTTTATTTTACTACAATATTATTTATGATGTTATTAGGAGAGCTAATGAAATAGCCCTAAACTATGAAAGATAATTATTAACAGGGCAATTTTAAGTAAAAAAAAGCCTAAATATAGGAATAATTTTGTAATGAATGATCATGTTTCGAGGAAAAAGGCTTGAGAATTCCGGAAATAATTATTAAGGTTTCAATGAAAATTGTTTTTCATAATTCAATTTTTGGTGAAAAATAATTACTCATAAGTTATGTTTTTTCTTTGAAATAATCACTTTTTGATGGTATTTTGTTTTTATTACAATTGCTGTTTTGTTTCTTATATGTTGTTTGATAAACAATCCACTTAATGTACAAGGCTTTCTTCAAAACTAGCAACATTTACGGTTATATTCTTCAAATGAAAATGTTGTATAAGCGGTCAAAAAATGTAAGTACACGTTCAACTAGAAAAGACAGATCTCTTGCTTGAAAATTGAGCGAATGGTTGATAAATACTGTACTTAATGTACAAGGCTTTCATCAGAAATAGCAACATCAACCGTTATACTATTCATATTTAAAATATCGCATTGGTGATAAAAAAAATGCAGGTACACGTTCAACTTGGAAGGAGCTTTCCCCCGAAACATAAAGGACTTAAACAAATGCTAGTCCCAACTTCATTCTTATGCGTAAACGGCTGGTGTCCTAAGACCCCCTGCCACACGCCTTTTGGGTGGCTTGCGGGGTATTATGTAGATGTAGATGAGCTAGAGCTCTTGCACGAAAAATTGAGCGAATGGCTCTGTTTTCCGGCCTCTAAAATGAGCTAAACAGGTTATATTTCGCTCACGCGTATTTACACGCTTTCGTTTTCAGCAAACGCTTTCATTACTAGGAATTGCGAATGCCGACGTTTTGTCTGTAAGTAGGAATGTTGGGTAATTGGCAAGGTTTAGGCCCGGCGAGCTACCAAGGTCTCCTCCCCATTCCAACAGTTCACCCGGATCCCCGAACCTGAAACAGTCTAATTGACATTCACAAGCTTCCATCGTGGAATCCGAAACCTCCACCTCCCAAACCATCCGTGTGGAGGGTGAGCTCGCTTACAGCTTCCGTCCCCAAAAGGTCCTGCATAATTGGAAATCAACAATTAGAAAAAATAAAAGAAAGGAAGAAGGGAAAGTGAAACGAATGCTGCGAACGAATAAAAGGAGAGAAGAGTCGGGGTTAAACAAAGGTCGAACGCAATAGCATTATTCAGAAGTTGGCGGGGGGAGAGTTAAGGTGCGGAGGCATGGGTTGGGTTCGGGAGAGATCTCGTGTGCGTGGGACAGGAAGAGTGGTGAAGTAAGGTTGGAAGTTGGTCGGAAAGGAAAGAGGAACGCCGCTCTAGCACACGATACATCGACACGCGCGATATAGAGAGGAGATAGACAAATATTTCTCACGTATCTCCCAAACCGAATGCTGATGTAGTTAAACGAAGTTTTCCGGACTTGGGGCCAAAATTCTCAAGTTTGTCAAAAATAATCACTACGAGTACGTGCATCCATACACTCCATAATAAGGTGAAACTCAGACTATTTTCCGGAAAAAATAGTATAAGAGATATTTCATCGAAGCATTTTGCAAGCCATGTTCCTTTTTTTAATAATTTTGCTCAAAAATATATAATTCTATTTCCTTGTCTTTTTACTACATCAGGACATGTACAACAGGATGTATGCATTCATACATTTTATATTTTTATATACGTATAAAATATATATATTCATAAATTTTATGTGGCAGGAGTTCTCACTTACAAAAAAAGAAAATTTCACACAGGAATCTGAACCGTATAACCGTTATTTTCTGATCCCACCAGCAGGAGAAATCATCAGGGATCACCTAAATCTCCAAACTGTGTTTGTTTCTTTGTTGGTTCAAAGCTTTATCATGACGCAATAAATATTATTATAATATTTAATCGCAATGCAATACGGCAGGCCAACATAAATTAAATTCGCGAGGGAAGCCAATATAATGCCAACTGTTAATTAATACAACTAGACGTTTATTTTTTTTAATCCGAGATAGATAATTGAGTAAGATCAGTAGCAACATATTACGATGGCTATAATGATGGTTAAAACTGTTATATCATGACAAGGCTCTTTTTGATTAAATAATATTGTTAACACCATGATCTATATAAGTGTTATTATAGTTATTAAATCATTTTGGGTCACTAATAAGAGTACTTTCGGGCAGTTTTAAACAAACCATTTGTACCAGCCGAAAGTGTAGGCATGGAATAGAAAGAAGTTTACATATTTTTCTTTTGATATACATTATTTTGGTATTGTGTTCCATAATTCCAATCTGATATTCCATTGCAATGAAATTAAAAGCCTGATAGACATTCGATGGGATACAAATGGCAAAAAGCCCTAGCCTATTAACGGCCAACTCTTTTAGTAACAGCAAAACCTAAAGCGGCTAACTCGGGCAACTTACATCAGAACGTCATCTTATTTCAACTCTTTACCAACAGCCTTCTCCCAGTACCCCTGTTCTTACATCAAATTTTCTCCATTATGATAGTAATGCAGCGTAGCATGTCTTCCCATTCAATGTTACGCCTCAAGAGTAAAGAGTTTTATCTCCTCATCGCCATAAATATATGACAGTGATTGCTCAACCACCAGGCTTCCTCCAGACACCACATCATTTACGTGGCAAAGCAATGGTTTTATCAAATGATTTACATTGTGAAGGGTGTGAAATCAAATACTCAACGCCAAGAAATGATTAGCGATGCGATGCAAAAATCACTGTGTAAAATACGATCGTAAATTATTGGATGCATTACCACAGAACTCATCGATAAGCGAACATTGTCACGTATTGTCACAGAAAAAACAAACCATTGTGATTCAAACCGAAGGTTGGTTTGGTTAGGTACGGTCACTCCAACTTTTCTTCTCCTGTTGTCTTTTCCTTCATGGTGAGATTTTGCGACACCTAGGTACTGTCCAACATCACGATGAATGGCTAATATTAGTTTCTGATGTAAGTTTTCGCGGCGTTCAGGATCCCAGAAGGAATTTTTTTCGGAAACGCATTTTCGAAATCCGTTCGCGTTTTTATTTTGATGGCGACATTTCACCAACTGATCCTCAGTCCAGGCTGAAGTTCACTTTAGGCGAAACGCCGCAAACCGAATACAACTCGTACGGAATCCGGAAATCTACCCTATTGCGAAGCTAGTATTAGTGTTTACATAGAGTTATCATAAGGAGATCGAGGTAGCTAAGTCAGTAGAGCGTTCAAAGCGGTCCGGGGTTCAAATCCCGGATGGCGCTCCCAGACAAAAAAGAAAGAAATGGCCCTCCTACCCTGATTGATATTCGCATGCGTGTGGCCACTGTCGTTTGAATAACCCACGCGCACTCAATGTAGCAGGGCCATTACCTTTCCCTGAGTCATCTCGAAATACGAGGATTTTGGAATCATCCAGCATCCTAACGCTCCATCCACTGGGCTACCATGCCACCATTTTTCTCGGTTTAAAATTAGCTACTCATCATCGAATTGAAAAAAGTGCCGCAAAATCTCAAAGGGGAGGAAAAGTCACTCGAAAAAGAACGTCCACACGCATGCGAATATCAAGCAGGGTAGGAGGGCCATTTCTTTCCTTTTTGTCTGGGATCCGGGATTCGAACCCGGGACCGCTTTCTGATCGTTCTACTGACTTTGCTACCTCGATCTATTAATGATTAGCACTATGTGGAGACTATCCAGCGATTTGATCGATGTATTTTTCTTCCTCATAGGAAAATCCTCTAAAATCGCTGGCACATTTATGGCTTTGCCTGGTTTCGCTATTTAGTTGGGCCCTTTTTGCTTCTATAGCGTTAAGTTGTTTTTCCCCGTTCAATCCCTTCCAACCCTATCCTACCCCAGAGGCGTCGTCGGGCTCCTATCGCGGCGGCGCCTCTTTCCTTTTTCCCTCCTCTCCTCTTTCCTTTTCCCCGGGTGATCGGGCGTATAAGTCTCTGACTTGGTTCCCGGCCCCGGTGCGTTGTATCCTCGAAGGGCTCCCCTGAGCCATCATTCTCTCTATGTGGTGACTAATACTAGCTTCGCAGTAGGGTAGTTTTGCGGATTCCGTACGCGTTTCATTCGGTTTTCGGCGTTTCGCCTAAAGTGAACTTCAGCCTAGCCTGTGGATCAGTTGCTGAAATGTCGCCATCAAAATGAAATCGCGAACGGATCCTGGAATTCTACTCTCCTGCGAACCTGAACGCCGAGAAAACTTACATCAGAAACTAATATTAGCTATTCATCGTGATATTGAAAAGTAGGTGTCGCAAAATCTCGCCGTGAAGGGAAGAACAACAGGAAAAGAAAAGTTGGAGTTCGAGCGAGAGAAAAACAGAACGCAGGAGAGGAGGAGTGAAAGGATGCAGGATTAGTAGTTGGTGGGAAGGAGGAGAGAGAAGAGTAGAGAGAGAGAGAGAGAAGCTTGGGGAAGGAGAGAGTCACAAGCCATTAGAGGCACAGTGTGGACGTGAGTTGAAGAGAGGGGAGAAAAGAAGGAGAGGTAAGAAGGGTTGGTTATCCAGGAGGAAGGATGAGGGAGGGAGGTGGGTTGAATAATACTCGTGCGAGGGGGATAATGGCGGAGGTGTTAAGCACGTAATGAGGGTGAAATGGAGGGAAGGGAAGGTGCGACTACGATCAGGGCTACAATCAAACGAAAGGACGAAAAAGGATTACATTCTATGCCTTATGTAAAATCTAGGCTGAAAAAAGGGTCCGTCATTTTGTGACATTATTGCACTGAAATGTAGATGGAAATTTATTTATGGCGATTTTCGATTTAACTCCCCACTGTGGGATGGTGGCAATCGGATTGCGCAATGTGCGTACCTGTTTGATTTACTTATGCCAAAGTCATTAGCTTTGCCCAGAGATATATATTCGGGTTGCAATAAATACTTCGATACTAATCTTATCACTAACCTGAGAAGCGATTTATATTGTATAACTGAATACTTCAGGCTTAACTGTGAGAAATATTTCCATCATGGAAAATAAAAGAATAACCTTGATAAGGTTTACTTATATAACATATAGTTTCCTCTTTTATTTTCCATAATATATACATTATCCTCTAGGCTGTACTCCAGAAGGGTAAGCTGGAAAAAGATATCACCGCATATCAAATTCACCTTGAGACGGAAAGTTTTGCATTGATGTCAGGATCCTAGGCACTATAGTACGAAGATAAATTATACATGTAACTGGGTACTACATTACTACCCAAACCGTAAACTTCTGTATTCTTCAAAAATTCAGCATGAAATGGAAAACAAGAGCCTATGCGCAACGAAGGCATTGAAATTGCTAGTGTCTTAGCTAGTACCTACAAAAAATAATGTCTTATTTTTGTGGGCATCATATTTTTTTGAAATATGAAGCTTACTGAAAGAGATTTATGCTTCAACGATTGCCGGTAGCGATTTAACAATTTTTAGCTAGGATACCCATAATCAACCCACGTTTCTGACGGCATAATATGGCAAAAATACATATTTCGCAATTTGAAAATAGCATTGGCCATTTCTCAAATGCTTTTTCGATCGTGCACTGGTTCATTCTTACTTTACTCCGTGTCTATCTGCTTCTGAACCTATTTCCTTCAAAAGTGGACAAAGTCTCATTCTTTCCTTCAATCTTAATCCACTCACTTTTCACGCTGACGCAGAAAAGACAACTTTTTCTCGGTGATATCATCTTGGGGAGAGGTTGGGGATGAAGAAGAAAAAAAGAGTGAGGAGGAGCGGGTCGCACGCAGGTAGAAGCGATGTGTAGAGAGAGAGAGAGAGAGAAAGAGAGAGAGAGAAGGGAGAGTCGTAGAGAAAGATGGAGAGAGATGGGAGGAAGGGAGGAAAGTTTGCTCGTATTTTCACGCCATCTCCCGAGCGAATGTTTCCACAGCGCATTATTCCGCTGCCGCAGAAGTAGGCGAGGGCGCTGTGCAAGAGAGTTTGGAGAGGATTGTTAGAGGGGGATAGAGGGGGGGGGGGAGAAATGGTCCCAAAGAGGAGCCGTAGGGTGTGGGGCGAAAGGGGAGGAGGAACACGACCAAGAGGAGGGAACGGGGTGAAGATGGCGCATTCGTCGTACCCCCCCCTGGGATAAATGCTCTCCCAAACACACACACACACACACTTTCCGCCTTGGGCACGCTTCCCTATCCTCACCTCTCCACCGTAATTCGGAGGATTGCAAGTGTTCTCGCCTAGCATTATCTCAAGAGGAGGTGGCACTCGCTCACTCAACGCTTCGAATAGAGGGTGACAAGAGACTTCTAAGAGGGGTCACCACTAAAAATACCTACTTTCTTCCCACTTTTACATGAAGAAAAGAGCCTGATTATTCTGATATTGCTCAAATTAATGGAAGACCACTCAAAGAATGCAAGTTATGGTAGTGAAATTTAGAAGTGTGTGTCCCTAAGGCAATTAAAAAAGAATTTAACTTTTCATTTTAGCTATTTGCCAGGTCCACCTAACTTAGTTGAGATATAATAGTAGTTTTACAGTGTTATTGAATTTATGGGAGATGAATCTCCAGAGACTCAAAGAGTTTATTTTGCATATGTAGTTTTTATCACTGTGATTTAAAATAAATCATATTATTTACCTTTATAATTGGCATTGAAAATTATTTATTGATGTAAAAATGTGATGGATAATATAACTGCTTGTACTGAAACGATTATTTCTACTATGTAAGTAAAATTTCCTTTAATTATGCAATATATACATGAATTTCTTGATTTGATGTGCCATATATTGGTTATATTTTTTTATGCGTCCTATCAATCATGGCAAATAAAACATTTTTATTGTTATTGTTTTTGGTGTTTTGGTTGCGCCGACAACAAAGGGAATTGCAACCGTGAAAATTTCACCGATTTATTGTCATTTCAACTATAAAATGAATAAATATTATACATTGATATTTTATAAATGAAGAAAGTAAGAGACTTCAAAACTTTTTTCATGTGAATTTCAATTACAAGTCCCTTCAGTTGTAATAAGGATATGAAAAGACGAAGGCAATCAGAACCGTTGATCAAGATACAAGCGTTGAAACCCAGCCCGTTGCGAGCAAGCGAATATTGGTTACACTCCATCAGAATATATCACACAAGCAATACGATGAATAACTTCAACGACTAAAGGCTCTACTTCAAGCACGAAGGTAAGTATTTCGAGCGTACTGCTTTTGGATTTTGTACATTAATGCTTAAAAATGACCATATCTCCACTAATCGTCCACATAATTACGCCAGAAAATTTTCATATACTAGTTTTTTCAGTTCAGAGTATTGCATGTGTTTGCTTCTACATAATTCTACTTAAAGAGCTAGCCGCAGCAAAGAGAACATAATGTATGCAACTTTATTTTTTTTGTTTAACTTTACCTCATACCCAAACAGTTTCTATTCTTCAGCGTCATTTTCATTAGTCATTAATTGTATTTGCAATAAACGACATATTTCCACAGATACACTTTCTCGGAAACCTTTTTCAGTCGGTCAACGTTAACGCATTGACAGTAAGTGCAAAAAGTATTCATTTGATAGGAAAACCAAAAGGCCAAAATAATTTTGTGATTCGTGCAAAAATTTACAAGATATTTAAATGCTTGGGATGGACGGATCCAGGATTTTTATCCTTGATTTTCGGAGCCGGATCTTTCGGATCGGATATTTTCAGATCCAAATGCATTTTCAAATTCCTGACGCTGAGATTCTCCCGATGATTGTTCAATCTCTTGGGAAGAGTCACACTATGTGCCAGTCGTATTTTGCCTCTTTTATTTTCCACGGTTGAAATTCTCCTTCGTAACCTCTGCGGGAGCTTTCAAACAAAACAGTTCATAAGTAGGACAAGAATAGCATGCAACGGCACATTCGAAGAGGGAATCGGAACTCTTTCCACCCTTATGGGGCGTTGCATTCACTGAAGCTATTATTTAAAATTTCGGATCCAGATCCGATGTCTTCCGCGACTTTGTATCCGATGTATCCGATCCGACCATCCCTAGTAAATGCTGTAAAAATAAAACTTAACGAAAGCGTCTTCGCATCACGCGTCATTTCTCCGGAAATGGGGAATAAAAATATGCAATGGCTCATTTTAAATTTCTTTAACTGAGAAAGTTAACTTGAGGATTGTTTCATGAAATTTAAACAATTTAATTAAGTGTAAGTGCAACAAATTAAAATTTTCAAATTAAATGCTGTCGATGTAGTTGCCCCTTCCATTTTCCCATCTTTATCCTGAGGCCTCCAATCAAAAATACGAGTAAAAAGGGGCAGCTAGTTGCTTCTTACTTGCGATCATCTCTGGTCCAGGGCCTCACTCTCCTACCCCTCTCACTCCCGGACTTGCAAGTACTCACGCGTCCCAACAGGGGCGGATCCAGGATTTCTTTCTGGGGGGGGGGGGGGCAACAAGCAAGGCCGAATCCAGGACTTTGTTCTGGGGGGGAGCACAAAGATACTCGTAATATAAAACGAACGCAATGATAGTGGGACCATATTGAAAATCTTGCCTATTTTTAAGTGTCTGGGGGGGGGGCACGCCCCGCCCCCTAGATCCGCCTATGCGTCCCTACTTTCATTTATCCCATTTTTTCCAGTAGCCTTTTGTTACTCGCGTCATTTCAATCACTTCACTTCTTGTCCCACATTCCAGTCTGTGCTCCTGTATTTTTATCCACACCATCGTCTCCAGATTTAATTCGCTTCTAAGAAACGCCTACATGAAAAACTTGATGTTTCTAGTCCAGAACCGATTTCTAAAAAATATTAAAAGTTACCCTATCTTTCACCTTACATGTTTTATCTTCCAGCCTCTCGCCCATTTATAGCGCAAAGTAAGTTTAGGGCTGAAAGAGGACATGTGCTTATACCTCGCTAATAGATCGACTCAAGACCTCATTCGATTGGTATCATACCCTCGCAGTGATTCGTAGGGGTTGTTCACACTAATGATGAGCGATATATCGCAAACTGTGATTGAATCACCGTTACTGAAAAGAAGCAGTCACTGTCGGTGATTGAATACTCGAAATCTGGATCGCTGGATTCGGTGAAGGCTGCTACCAAGTGATGAGCAATATGTCGCTACCTGTGATTGAAGAGAAGTAGCCGATCACTGCCGGTGATTAAATCACTAAATCCTCGAAATCACTGCGACTGTGAATATACTGAATATATCTCCGGTTGCTACCACTGCTACCAACAGGATGTCTTATTAATCTTTTATGATGAATAAGGCATTCTTAACGAAATATACCGCTAACGGTTTGAATCATGATGGTTACAATATAAAATACCTTATAAAAATGCCGACGGGATTTTAATGATTGCTACTTATCAATTCCCTTACCATATCAAATTTACTTAACTATCGTAATAAAAACTCAGATTCAGAACGATTCCCTCAAAAGAAAGTATTTAGCCTAATTTTCAATAACTGTATTATTTCCTTTTGAGGGGAGCTCATTACTTGGAATAGGAGAAAATAGCAGGAATAGCAGCGCCACAAATCACTTTGACTTTTTGAGTTTATTCTCCTCGGTGATCGCAATCACAGTTAAGAATCACCGTTACTGATGGGTATCAGTCAGAGGTAACGAAGTGATTGGAAAAGCACAGTTCCGCTCATCACTATGTGCTAGTTATATTAGTTACTAGGACATAAAGAGTACCTTTAACCACGCTATTCTGAGCATTAAAAAAATATAAAACGAAAGTAAACCATCAATGCTTAAATAGGACATCAATGTTTAATCATTTTATGGGAGAAATATAGCTTATTTAATAATATGCTTTTAAATGAGTCGGGTAAAAGTTAACCCTAATTTCTGTAATGATTTCATCGTTTGAATTTTGAAATCAAAACATATGTTTTCTTTCGATTACTACATTTCATTTATCCTTAATGCATAGTTATGGAAAATGAGCGAGAATCATCTCTAGCCATAGTGCTTTGGATGAATTTTTATGCATTGAGTAAAGTACTATCGAAACGAGTATTTCCATTTCTGAGTGCAGCCACTTCCGTGATGCCAGGACTAAAATGAAAGAAAAAACATCCTGGTATGATTAATCTCTAGTCAGCTCTGAAATTCAATCATGCGACCGTTGCCCCTACCATAGAGAGCGCCCTTCAAAGGCTGCATTCCGAATGTAAACCTTGCATGATTGGCGTTAAATTTAATCAAATGCTAAGCCGGGCAAATGTTCCTCCACTCTTGCCTCCAGTTGCTCGAGTGTAAACCCGGTTCTCATTCGAGCGTTTGTTTTGAGGGTTTTCCCGGACCGGAGTGGGCAGGGACGGAAAGGTTTTCGTCCCGAAAGAGGAAAGAGTCAGGTTATTTGCAAGTGTTATCAACCCATAAAAACCGGCGAAAGCAAATTAATGAGGCGTGCCAACGAAAAGAAGAGGAGGAAAAACGATGACCTCGGCTCCCTCGACGAGGAGGGGAAAAAAATCTGAGCCACGGATAGCCCGAGATGTAAATCATTTGCCCGTGTTTGAAATCGTGCTTTGCCTTCATTACGGATTGTAATTCACCCCACCTCCGCTCTGCAGACGGGTCGCTCTGACTGCGAGTCCACAGTCGTTCTCCTAGTCCCAAAAACTGTATGCACTTCTCTTTTATGCAATGCTCTCTCCGCTCACGAAAATACCATCGCGAAAATTTTCCAATAGTTCGTAGTTTATCGCCGGAGGGTGTTAAAGCTCCAAGTTCCAAACTTCGAAATGATATTCCGGGCATACGAAAAATTCTCAGTAAGTCAGACTTTCTGGGACAGAAAAGTCTAGCATAAGTCGTACACCCGATGGGGTTGAACGCTTTACCTCAACAAGGGGAGGCCATAAATGAACATTTTTTTGTCACTCGAAATCTCCGAGGGGAGCTGGAGAGATAAAATGAAAGGAGAATTCTTGGGAAAGGAAAGAGCCCCGAGAAAAAAAAGGCGGGATGATAAACTCAAGCTTTTCTCACTTCTCAAAGGCCATAAAGCTAAGGTAAGTAACTGTAGTTCACAAAATCACAAAAATACATTTTCTTAGTTACGAGGTAGTACTATGATTTGATTATTTCAGTTCACAGTTAAGGAGACAATCGTTTTTCGATACCTCAAACAAAATTTTTAAGATTGATCAATAATTTATCATTAATAATAATTTCAAAAGCAACGGCAACAGAGTAGTAAATAGATAATTTTTGACAAAATACTCAACGAAGCAACGAGCTTTCTAAGTATTATGTGGAGCCTTAAGCTTAGGAAGTCTTATGAAACGGATTTTGTCTTTTATTTAATGAGATGAGTTTCATGTAATATGTAATTAGATAGCACAGACGCGATTTTCCTTCAAAATGAAATTGTTCCAAAGAAGGGCAAAATTAAGCTAAGCGACTACTTTTGCGGGGCTCCATAGTGAATTGAGTCGGTATATATCTACTGCCAATATTCAACGAGTCTGTGTACCAAGCTATAACTTCCATTAATGGTATCATTTCCTTTTCAAATGGAAACTTCATTGTTTTCAAAAGAAGAAGATCATATTCTGAATTCTGGCTCCGCTCACGAAAAAAAAACATTCACTATAGTCGCACCAAGGAGTTACATCATTTGGCTGTTTTAAATAGGTACAGCCAATTAGAATCCAGGGAAGTCCTTAGATGCCGGTTGAATAAAGTGGGGTAAAGTGCCTTATGGTCCCCCTACTAAACAATTATGGCGGCTTTTATTGGCATCAGGTGATTGGGTCAGCATCGATGAGTAGAGATGCGGTAAAACGCACTTTCATTTTTATTTTATCGCATTTTGTAGCCTCTATTATTATTTTCATAATGAGGTAGATGACGATAAAATGTACTGAAACACAGTTATATGACAAAATACAGAATATTATAAATAATTATGTAATAGAACAATAATAAATTAAGGAATAGGGCATATAGAGGCGGAGGTGTAGCTTGCCCGCTCCCACTTGTAGTTCGCGGCCACGTAGAGTCCCACCCAACTAGTAGCTGGCCAGTCGCTCACATGCTTTAAAGCGGTGAGTGTCGGCGGAGCATTTAAACTGCGCTCGGCACAAAATGTACGAATTTAGCCGTCGAAAAGGTAAATTTGCGTAAAAATATCATGAAAGTCCAGTCATCGCATCTATGTCGCATTTATTTTCGAACATCGCATTTATATCGCATTTGCGATTTTCACGCATCTCTATCGATGAGTTTTAATTTACTTACTGAGAACGTGAGAATATTTAGTATTGTGTATTAATATACGCAGCAGAACATCAAATTGGAACCAATTAACGCCGATGACAAAACAATTTCACATCATCAAGTTCCACGGAATATAGATTTAGTAATTGGACTAGAATTACCAACTTGCACATAAATAGCTCACACAAGTTCGACTCAATAAGTTCGCGATGAGAAGTAAGCTCTCTATAGTGCAATAAAATACTTTCCCACTAGAAAAGATTTGTCAACTTTGCGGACTTCACCGAAATTTCACTCACTATTTGGTGCATGCTATTTGCTCTTAAATGCTCATAGCTATCCCACTCTCTGTAAGGGAAACACGGAAATGGAATTACGAAGCCTCTACGAGACAGCATGGTCTCCAATAAACTTCCAAGTAATTCTATTTTTCTTATATTATCACCCATATACATATTTGACCCATCATTACCAATCTGAATAAAAGCCATTTTAGAAATAACGAAGGTTTTAACATTGTTAAGATTATAGAACTGTCAAAATATGCATATAACGTAATTATTGAGGCTCTAAAAGGTGCGTAGATATATGTTTCCTTTGGTACAACCAATTGTTTAAAGGAGGGAGAAAATCACTAAATCACCATGGAGCAGAGAAAATCACTAAATGAACCGTCGATGAGCTCAGATACTCAGTCGAAAGGAGTGGAGTCCTCCAAGAGACTATAATCTGACAATTAATTCCTATGAAGGTAAAAAAATAGGACGAGAGCGAGTCAATGCACGTGGGATCAATTACGTGTTCTAAGGCCAACCATTTTATTAAACGTGTATTCAATATATTTTTAATTAATGAAGATTATTTCAATCCGTAAGCTCTATTAATACCAATTCAATTCAAAATAAATTGAATAGGAGTTGTAATAAATGGAGAAGTCAAATAACTATTTTGGACAGAAAAAATCTTAACTTTCACCTAAACCTTAGCCGATTTTAACCTTGATATCATGATACCTATACGTTAGCGGGAAGAAATTATGTGAATATAGCTTTTAAAAAATATCATTTGCAACATGCAATAAACCTCAAGTAAAAATTCAAATGTCATACTACCAAGCGTAATTATTTGTGGGATCCACCTCAGTCATCCATCCACTCCCGAGTTCCTGAGAGGATCTTAATTGACAAACCTGTTCTGGATAATAAACAACCCCTACGGTGAGCATTGGGCGTCAGGAAGTAAATATTCAAGCAAAAAACCGTGAACATAAGGAAGGTAGAGGACTCATAAAAAATCCTCAGTGCCATAAACAGCTTAAATGATTATCTAAACTGACTATCGACGTGAAAATAACTCTTCAAAAGTAATAATGTTCTCACTCATAATAAAAGCTAGTAAATGGTTTATAACAGCCCCGCAGAAACCCATGCGAACAGATAGTACGGATATGGATCGAACTAACTGAATGCTCATCATGAAGGGCTGGAAGTTTTATGGCCCACACGAGCCGCAATCTTTGACGAAAATTTCCCATTCATTATCCCCGAGATGACGTCATTCCCGGCCAAGTAGCGTCTCTTTCCCATAATCCTCCGACAATGTGGACCGTTCGCCAACCTGAGTTTCTCCTCTCTTCGCTGCCTTAAAAAGGGCGGACGATTCATTTATTCTTTTTTTTTCGCTGGCAGGAGAGAGAGAGAGAGAGAGGGGATTCATTGGCGAAAAGGATTAAGTGGGGGTTATTAAAACCACATTTCTTGGGACGGCGAAGAGAGGGGGAGAGGGACCCCTGGTCGGGCAGATATGGGAAGGAAAGAAGGGTGTGGCGAGAGGGTGGATATCAGGAATTGGGGGGGGGGGCGGAATGAGACTCAGTCGATCGCATTTGAAATTTTTACTACCGGTTCCAATTAAGTAAAGCGATTAATGGTCTCCAACCCCTTCCCTCCCCCCACTCGCTCTCCTGCTCGGAAAAATCCACCCTCGTGCGTCCCACACTCCATCCCTTGAAATCCAACTCACCCCCTCCCCCAATCGCTACCCGCTATCCTTCACCCTATGCCACACCCCGATTTCTCATCCCCCTCCCCCACCAACACCACTCCCAAAATGTATTTCTCCAACCCCTCCACCAAATGTAATCCCCCACTCCTTTAATCTTCCTCTCGACTCCCAAAGACTAAGGATGCGTAGCGCGAGTCAGCTAGCCATGAGGAACAGTGAAACCTCCACCAATAGTACACCATATGGTTTATAAGGTTCCCAGGAGAATAAGGAAAACATTAGGCATTAGTGAATTATAAACACTGTCGAGGTAAATAGTTAAAAAAAACTATCAGTGCAGAAACGGGGACTTTTTTCATCGCCGTGAATCCTGAAGAAGGAAATGCAACCATTCTGAAACGTTGGGTCCAAAGTAATCGATACCCCTGCGTTCGAAGACCGTACAACCAAAAATTCCAAAATATAATTTTTAAGCCGCCTGGAAGCAATTGCATGAAAAAATGAAGTTGGAATATAAATTTCACTTCACCCATTATATCATATATGGTATACAGTTATAAACTAAATTATTATATAGTTATTTTGTTTTAAGCATCAATAGCGGGCGTGATTTGGCGGAAATCCTTTATGGTAAGAGTCAAAGGAATTAAAACTTTGCTATTTCCACATGCTGTTTAATTCTTTACGATAATGATGCTTGACACTGGTACCTTGATAATGTTACTCAGTACATGTTAAAACAGCAAAGTCATAACTCCTTCAACTCTTATGATTGTGTAAGCATGCAAGAGAAACTAGATGTTGACAGTTCAAAGGAATACAATCAAAATGCTCTCTGGCTTTCCTTTCAGCTACCCTGAATCCGTAATGTCTCCCCTCTTTACTTCTTTTCTCTTCTCTCATTCTTATTTCATCTTAGGCGAGCAGCTCCGAGTGAGATCCGGTCTCTGACATTGATTTTGTCATTCGAGTGCGAAGTCAAGGTTTCTTTATGATATAATACTCACAAAACCAGTCACACGCCATTTCGTCCAAGCATATATTTTCATCTCATATTATACCAAAACAGTAATTGGAAAAGGGGTAGTATGTCATAGAAACCATTAGCCTTCTGCATTATTCCATATTTCAAGCTCACTTGATCATCACTAACTGTAGTCACAATCACAATTTATTCTTAATAATATTATCACTATTCATCACATAAATATGGTATTGGTGATTTCAAAGTAAAATGAGCAATTTTTCAGCTAAAAACATTATATCTATCCATAAAATGCGAAAGGAAAAGAAAAATCGGTCAAAACAAATAAATAAATCATTTATACGGCCATCCGATGACAAAATCCCACTCTCTATTTTGAATGGAAATAATTTTTAAAAAGCAGAGACTGAAGTCAATGCTTAGCACAATCCTTAGCTGCTAATAGCACATGGACCCCATGTGTTTGAGTACCCTGAGGGCCAGTTATATCTTAGATGCTTTAAAAATATTCTCCTTGGAATAATGCAAAAATGTGCCAACTGTCACGGTCAATGGTGAAATGGTGTGGGAGTCTATTGATCTTCTGAAAGCAAACTTACTATTTCATATAAATAGAATATATATTTTTTATATTAATATATAGGTAAACACAGATTATTATTAATAATGAAAACACATGTCTCTATCCTCATTTCATGAAGACTCTGATCAACACTATTAGTAGTAATCATTGTCAAAAACGTGATCACAATCTTTTTTAAATCGGTGTGGAACCGAGTTATTTTACTTTTATTTATTTAAAGTTTACTCATTCACTCATTAAATTATAATCAATACCTGACTGTAAGGGATTAATTTCCGTAAGAAATGTACATGGAAATCTGATAAGTAAATTATACAAACAAAGTTAACAGTTTTTGGAGGAAACAAAGGGTGAAATGGACGCGGAATTACAGCGAAGAAAAGGAGGATGGATACAATACGCTCAATATGGCACGGTAGGTTGAGGAAAACCTCAGTTAGAGCAATAAAGTGATAAAAGCAATTGAGTTAAAAATAAAATTGAACGGTCAAAGCAGAAATGCTAAGTATAAATTCAAAAGAATCTGGATACATCAAACCGTAGAGAAGTAAAGACATTTTCGTAGGATAGGGATACGAGTAAGGCTATGGTTTAATCACAATATTTTAAGTGGCTAACCTTCTACCGTTTGAATTAGTACCTCAATATCTACATCCACAGAATACCTTAGAAGCAACCTCAAGGGTGTTTGGCAGGGGGTGAGTATACACCAACATGCATCATGCAATACGCTACGCCTTCGTAGTCATCGAAGAAAAGGCCATAGCACGTGCACAGGCCAGCAGGTGGTGTGAGGTCTGAGCGAGTATCAGAAATAGGGACCTCAATTTAATATCGAGTAAGTATCAAAATCATTCAATATTAATCCGAGTAAATGTATAAGTTCAAGTAGAGCAATTTTGCTTCTCGACCTAGCAAAGTGAGAAAATATTCGAGACGTTTCACTCGGTAGGTTTTAAGTACCTTCCTTCAACGAGCACGCCGAGGATAATCGTCAGTGAACACTCATTTAAGAAATAAATAAGGATTTCATGAATGAAGTATTCTGAGGATGCTTACAGCTATTCTTAGGACCAGGGAAGGCTAATCCATCTCCCAAACTCCTCCCACTCTCCGCTCCCTTCCCGGTAGATGGAAACAAATGATATTACCATCCCTTGCGCTCCAACCCTCACCTCCTCCCAAACCCATCCCTTCCTCAGCCGCTTCCGAGTTTCGGGGGGGGGGGCGTGTAGGAGACCCTGCTCGCAAGTGGGAGAGCGAGTGGTTTAACTCCATCTCCGCCTCTCTAGTAGGTTTACCCTTTTCTCCTTTCGAGCGAATCAACAGGGCGTGGAGTGGTGCGGCCGAAGGAGAGAGGGAGAAGCGATGCGGAGCAGGGATGGAAAACAAGGCAGAGAGCACACACATACACGCATGGAATGTCGAGGGGGCCAAACGGGGGAGCGGCGGAATGACAAAAGCCTCCTCGGCGGGCGTCGCGAGGGGGGGGGGGCGCATCGCATCGCGGGAGATGATATCGCATCGAGGAGACGCCGCATGCCGCAATGCAGCCGAGCATATATCGAAAGGCAGGTTCAGAGAAAAGAAGAGCGAAGTATTTGAAATGGTATAATCCACTTAGAGCAAGTATATATCGAAAGGTAGGTTTAGAGAAAAAATGAGCGAAGTATTTGAAATGATATTATCCATTTCGAGCAAGCATATTACGAAATGCAGGTTCAGAGAAAAGAAGAGCAAAGTATTTGAAATGATATTATCCATTACAAACAAGCATATTACGAAATGCAGGTTCAGAGAAAAGACGCATTAAGCATAGAAAAATCCCCGATTATGATGAACGAATTCAATGAAACGTCGACGTTATTTTTGAAGTAAACATTTATTAATATAAAACTGAACAGCACTCCATAGAGGATATTTTTACTAAAGTATTCTACCGATTAAGGTAGGCTTGCAGGGATTATTTTGGCACAAAGTATTCTGGCAGTCTGCCCTTCCTTCATGGATGTTCTCTCTTCAATTTTAAATTAGGCCTACTCCCTTCCATTCTTTCTAAAAGTCCTACCCTCTTTCTTCCTCTCGAACGACCACCTCGGAATTTCAATACCACATAATACAATTTTGAAAGCTCCCGCGCCTCACGCCTCTTATATTCAATATGTTCTTTGAAAGAACGCAAATCCACGCGTGGGAACTCTCTGGGGTGGGTCAATCGGTAAAACCCTGCGGTGTTTTTAATCGATTAAAGCACCGTTGCTCTACGAGATTGCTTTTGCATTTTGTATTATTTGCACCCGTTAAGCTACGAAATTTGATTAGAACGCAAAAGTTTATAGTAATAGTTCCATTTCATCAGATAATCTGCTTATTCGGTGAGCACATTTCGACGAAAATGAACTATTCAACTACTATGTTGGCCCTCCAATATTGCCACTATATTGCCTAAATTCCGTACGTCAAGGGGAAATACCCTTAATCTAGCCCATGAACGTCAAAATCTATTTTCTCCCCCAGCTTGGATGGTTCAACTACATTTAATCATCCTGAGGTGACAAATTCAGGTGTACTTAAATACCTTAAACGCAATTACACGTAATTTCCCATGAAATATATTTAGAGAACATTATTAGCTTTGCGGACTTGTTCTCACAAGCAGAAATAAAGAAATAGCAAGCGATAAGACTCAAAACTCAAACGTACAAAGGATGGCGTAGCCCACTCCTTCGCATATAGATTAGACCTCTTTCTTTTTCCCTTCCCTGTACCTTGCACCACCAACGCAGGAATGGCCTTTGCTCCACTACTTCGAGGATGCTGTGCTCCGCCTCACCCGACGACACACAACACATAAAAGCTCCTTGTCGACCAGCCTTCGCCCTTGCAAGGCCTTCGGTCCGAGCTAGCCTATTGTCGGCGCTTTTTCATTTTCCGCATTGGAGGTGTGGTTTGGAAATGTTAACGCTTCGGCGTCAATCCGGGACTTAAAAAAAAAAAATGTCTCCCGGGATTTTTCTGTACGAGACTCTTCCTCTTTTTTTCCTCAAATTATGTTTTTACTTCCTTTATTATTTATTGAATGGAATAGAGAAGTACTTTGTACAACCATTTGAAGTGTGGGTTTGGATCTTTCTCCACTCTGCGCTATCTTGAAGCCATAATCATGGCTGCAGTGCTGGGGAAACCAATTACTTGGTTACGGGATCACAAAACGAACGATAGCAGAAGTCGCTTAAATTGGCTCCCTGCTATTCATTACTTACCGTTTGAATCTCTCTCATAACTTTGTATGCTTTACCCCACCAAATTGGTCAAAGCAATACAAAATTATATTCAAGCTCACAGGTAAACGAAGCATTCCATAGTTTGCGACTTCCAAAACAACTGCCAGTAGTCGGAAATATCGCTAGAATAGAAATGCACTCTTAATATTCGCACCACTGCGAATCGTATCTGCGCCGAAAATTCGGCGAACTCATTCACCGTGTAAAGCATAAGTTTCAAGCGATCATGCGCATGAATTTCAAATGCTCTCATTAATATAACTCTCGGCGTATAATGATTCATAATTTTAAACCCTTCATTTGAGAATTGAGAATGAGAACAAAATTATTTTTTCTCATTGCTGTTTTTGTGGGCACTTTGATGTTCTTCCTCCTCACTTAGAAGCTTCTTCCTGTCTGCCCCACGTATGACACTTTGCAATCGCTGTGTCTCAATGGTAGGATAAAGATATTCCAATTTATGTCTGATGATGATGACGATTACTCACTGATAACCGACTCGCTGTTACAATTTTAAGTATTATTAAAGTATTATAAATACAACTAGTAAAAATGGTATGACGAATTGCCAAAAAGCATAAATGTTTGTAATTGCAAAGTTTTTTACATATCATTATGTTAAGTCGATTCCTTGAAGTGACACCCGAGACAGCGAATTAATAAAAAGTGTTATTTGCAAAATGCATTAGTCTACGAAGATTAGAATAGATATACCGCAATGTAAAAGAAGCTCAGTTAATTTTACGCTGATTATATCTTAGCGAGGCATTTCCAACCCATTGCCAATAAACACATCGATGCCTGCTTCGGAATATCATACGTTCCCGGAACAGGGAATGTATGCGAGGAGAGCGTTGGAGAGAAAGAGGGAGAGGCGAGGAGGGGGGCAGGTATGAGGTGGAGGGGAGACGACAGAAAACAAACGACTTTATCCGAGAGGAATTGATAACCGTGCCGAGACCTCCCCTCGCGTCCAATCAAGTTACGGTTGGCAGTTACGGCGAAAATGCAGAGAGCCAGGAGGACAGAAGGGGATAAAAATCCCTTCGACTTCCCGGCGTAATTTTACGAGGAAGGAGTCCACGATCGCTTACGAGGGCCGGGGGCTATTCCGCAGCCAGGCTCTGCGACCAATGGACGAGGACTTCCTGCTGGAAAACCTTGGCCGTCCGCTCGCTGCTCCGTCGTTCCGGTCTCCGAAGATGACCCCTGGCTGCGAATGGAAGTTGGCAAGAGCAACACCGCCCACTCGAATACGTCCTGACTTATAGTATCGCAGGCGGATTAATAATCTAATCCCAGCCGGAGGACTCTGTGGAAAGCAAATCGAATTCAGTTCCCACTCCCACCAGTTAGGTGCCATCTCGAGATAACTTACTAGCATCGTGTCGGTGCCTTCTGTTAACAGTTAGATAACTCCTCCACGGTACTACCGAGCTATATTTTGTGATCATTTACAGTTTATCCATATAATTCAGGTGATTTTTTAATACGGAAAAGTTACCTCAGAGAGCATATCATTTACCTAATGCCAGGCCATAAAATAGCATGAAAGTAGGCAACACGAATGTCGTTTAGTGCCGAAACTTTTTCGCCCAGTCATTAGTGCCAACAGAATAAAGAAAAAAACTCAATTTACTCAGGTGCTTAACTGAATTCAGGAAGCGTTAAACCCAAAACACCGAATACACGGGTGACAGTTAATTCCAAATCCAATACGCGGAGGAGACAGTAGCGCGTTTAGTGACAATGACTGGGAGGTTTTTGGTGATGGAGGGGGTTCAAGCATTGCCAGCGTCTCCCAGTGAAATTTCCTTTAGATGTGCCCTGCCTAACCCAATATTATTATTGCAGCTCAAAATACCCAACCTCATTCCGTTATATCGAATATTCCGAAATCGAAGCCATTTATGCCCTACCCCCCACCATGATGAGAAATGTTAATAATCTATTCGCTTATAATACCGTTCCCTCATCAAGTCTGGCATTTCATTTCAACTTCCTCAGTTAAATCGACATCTCAAGTGCAGGCATAGCAGGCCCTTGCCTCTATTCAACTTGATGCAATGTCTTCCGTTTTCATTTTTATATACTCAACGAACAAGACCAACTTCCGTTTCCTTTCCAAACGGTCCAGACGATGCACTATGTACCTAATAGTATGTACACTATGTAGTATGCAGTACGTACTGCACAGAGTATGTACCTCAGCACGTCACTGCACTCTACATCAACTTTTAGTTCATTTCAATATATCTCTGTCCAACCAACGTAAAGTATCAATTTTCAGTCTCCTTAAATACAGCTCAATAGGAAATTGGTTGCACGACTCTGAATAAAATATCATGTAAAATATTCATCATAAAAAATATCATCAATTAAAATATCTCGTTAACCTGACCTGGGGCCGTATTCTGTATTTCGTCGGTACCCTACCGGTCGGTTTCCCTTCCCAGCCCACCGACAGCACATTATTCCGTACCGACAACGGTTTCCGTACCGACGACGGCACTTTCAGCGATTCTGTATGGTCGTCGGTTTCAATCCAGTCGGTACGGTTCCCCCTCCTTCTCAAACAGGGAAAATCCGAATATATCCGAAGTCAGAAGTCATCTAACGGTTCTCCACCAATGAAAGAAGGGTAAAAACAAGTGAAGACTCATTGGCACAGTTTGTTGTCATCATTCTCAATCTTTTTATTTGCGGAAATTACGACTTATTGCTAGATTAAGATAAGTTGTTAACAGTGCTTATATAATGTGTGGTAGTAATGCTGTACCTACAGAATCGAAGGAAACAATATTACAACATCACAATAAAGTTTGTATGCGATGGAGATTGTTGATGCTGGAATGAATTATTGAAACTATCCTTAAGATCGTAGTTTCATTTTTTAAATATTGGTTCCGTATAATGCTATTTATTCATGATTTGGTAATACAGTTGTCATTAAGTAAGTTCCGTCTAAATGTTATCAACGGAAGGTTATGCCATTGGCACCGTAGCAGACGAAAATAACATACCATGGAACGTGAACGTAGGATGCAAATGTAAATGTCATATTAGAGGAACAAGTTAGGAAATTGTTATAAAAATATGGAGCTGGGTGTAATTAAAAGAAGTGTAATGACGAGGAAGTAAATAAATTGTGATTGGGTGAAATACATATGTATAAGTTGCGCATTCCAAGTGAGAGAAAATGATAATATTGCGGTAAACCTCATACTTATTAATAAATATCTTCTTTTATGGTCAAGGGAATCAATGGCTGACAATGAAATGAAATATAGTTGCCTGTTACTAATGAAAGAAACTGATACCGTTGTGGCAAACTTCATACTTAAATAAAAAGATCTTATTTCTATGCCGAGAGAAACGCCAAATTGATGATTGAGTGAAATAACAGTCGCCTATTCAGAGTGATATAAAGTGATAACACTGCGGCAAAACTCATATTTAATCAAAAATATCTTTTTTATGTCAAAGGAGCAAAGAAATGATGATAGAGAGAAATAAAGCCTATTACAAGCGAGTGAAATTTCACTTAAGTGGTAACATAAATGAGAGAAAGTCATTATATGTTAGCAAACCTCATGTTTATTAACCATTATCTTATATTTCTGTCAAGGTAATTAATATAGATGATGACACAGTGAATTATAGAGGTGGTATTCGAAGGGGCAGAAAAAGATAACATTGCAGAAAACCTCATTATTTACTCGGTGATGAGGTAAAAACAAAATAAAACGTACAATGCGCACCGGGGAGTTCATGAAACCCACTAGTCGGTGGCCGTATCGACACCTTTTTGCTGTCGGTACGGCTACCGACGATCTCCCGTCCTCTCGTCGGTGCCGCACCGATCGGGTTCGTACAGAATCGCACGACTTCTTACCGGGAGTCGGTGTGACGTCGCACCCGACGAATCGGTGCCGCACCGATCGGTTTGGAGTTACAGAATACGGCCCCTGAAGAGGTTTGAACTCCCTCGCAACTTTGCCTCGCGATCTCAGGGTGAACAAACGGTGACTTACGCCAGCGTCGAATGCGCAAGTGATCTTTCGCATTCAATCCAGGTATCTTTCGTACCGAGGTGAAGCAGAGGCTTGTTAAACACTAATGCGTATGGATATGACGGTTATAGAAGCATTGTCATCAATATTTCCTCAACACAAGAGTTTAAATATGTGCATGGGAAAAAGGCCGAAACTGAAAAACGGACACAGAGCAACGAAGCCTCAACAAACATGAGGTTTATTCCCGGGGAGAAGAAACCTCTTCTTATTAGAAGTGGCACTATTGACCCACAAACATAGGCTCCTGGATTTGCGACCGATGGATTGCGTTCATCACGACCGACCAGCAGCAGAGTCAACGACGATCGCGGTTTTCCTCTGTCCTCCGGGAAGCCAAACAAACTTCAGTCGATTTCTGCTGAGACGGGTGAGTAAAAGGTCAGATAAGAAAACATAGACGCAGAGAAAATTTGCGTGAAAGGACTGAGGGCAACTGTTGCGAAATTGTGATATTTACACTCAGCTATATACGGGACATGTCATTCACAGGTGCTCGGTATATTGAAGTAGGTTAAATCTCCACACATTACGTTCAATTCAAATGCGGATAACATTGCATTGCTTCCAGGGAATAATCATGCAATTACGTTCTGTACTCCGGCTCGACCTTTGAGTGGTTGAAGGTAATGAGGCATCACACGCTGAATTAAAAAAATATGGTTTTACATCGAGTCATCACGGTTCAAAGCAATAAAATAGCCCCGATAAACGGAGCGCTCGTGTTTACTCGAGAGAACGCTTTCCACGAGGAAACAGGAAACGCTGGGATGGTACATGAACGAGAGTATTTACGTTATCCCAAAAGCAAAGCCAGGGATTTCTGTAAGTACCATCAACTCGGGTTTAACCTTGGCTTCTCATATTCAGAAGTAAGCTTACCTCGTCTATTGAACAGATTACGTACTGACGATCAAAAATCACCCAGTAGGCTACTCATGCACAAGATATTCACATTTCTATAAATATACTGAATGAATTTTATTTTTCTGGCCAAATAGATTTGGCAATACAGAATTCATTAGTGTAGGAGCCAGAGTTTAATAGCTTTTACGTAATTAAATCACTTAAGACTGCTGATTAGATTGAGATATGAGTCGTTTGCTTCAATGAGATTAAATTACCAAAATGATGATCCAGTAAAAGACAGTGCATAAATACAAAGGAAAGATATTAATGGATGTAGCGAGTATTTGTATTAATACCTTTGGTTTTCGGAATCGCGGAATTTAATAAAAAATCATCAATAATCTCAATGCATCATTTAAAATATTTTCATAAGTTGCATTAAATTTATGGAAAATTTAAGATAATACTTCTTGCTAAGTTATTTTCTATTCGCTAAGAGCCAATTTTTTAAATAATTTTTTTTCCATTTTTATTTACGGTACGGCGAATACAGGTGCATCGTATACCATAGATTAACCAGAAGTTTACAAAACCACAGCCAATTTCTACTTGTCAAAGTACATATATGATTACAATGAATAATATGAATACACTATTCAGGAGGGAGGAGTTATCAGACTTTCCTAAGGACTGATTCTGAAAAATTCTTAGCCATAAATTAAACTCAAGAGATACCGGTTAACACCGAGATACCTTAATAACAAATATATAATTTTCTGAAGAAAATCTCAAATATCAAAAACTCACGATCCTATGAGCAATTTATTTTTCTTATGCTTGTATGGGCTGTAATTAAATGAGATTTCGTTTAAAAAATGTCGTAATTCATTATTTTGCTATAAAAGAAGCATATAAAAATAAATATTTGTTATATAAATATATTTGTTATAAAGAAATTCTTCGACAGAAATGCAACGTTTGAATTAGAAGTAAAAATACTTAGTCCGGTCACGTCGAGTTGTACTCTAAAATTCTTCAAGCCCATTTAAATTTCAATAAGCATCAGATACACTCAGGGTAGATGGAGGTCGCAACTCCTTAGTTACTGAGCTGTGGCGACGCAAGCAGTTTCTTGGATGTAAAATTTAAGGTTTTCCCGGCGTATAGATGGAAGAAAAATTTCTCAGGATTCCGACCGGGTGTGGTTCTGGGTTAATTCTCCCAACGTTTCAATGGCTAAGTCTGCCATCGTCTTTAGGGGTTCACTTGTAGTTGTTCGAGCCGACGAATGTAGCGGTGCATCTCCTCCCCGTAGAGGCGTAACTACAAGTGAACCCCTGAAGACGATGGCAGACTTAGCCATTGAAACGTTGGGAGAATTAACCCAGTACCAAACCCGGTGGGAATCCCAAGAAATTTTCCTTCAAGTTTCTTGGATGCACTTTGCAGTTATCATGAACACGGTTTTTCCTTAATATCGAGCCTTGTCGACATTTTATTCGATACTCTGAATTTTCAAGGGCATCCAATAAGTATAGTCGGGCGAAAATGTGCGATTATAATTGTCTGAAACAATTAACCGTAAAATGGGTGAGATTGTTGATACTCGCCCAAAGCTTTCGATTGATTAAGCTTAAATATTAATTGTTTCAGAAATAATTCATAAATCATAATAGCAAATTTTCGTATCGGTTCGTATATAACGTGGTTCAAAGATCTCTGAATCGCTCTGAAACGTACATTGCCCAAACGATCTAAACTCAGCACAGAGTATTCGAGTCTTTAGCCACTCCCAGCCTAATTAAATAAAAGCTTCTTAATGCTTTCTCGCTCCTAATTTACCATTCTTTCGAGAAGCGACTCCAGAAACAATTTCCTCTATTCTCCAGGTGGCCAGTGGAGCGTCGAGTTATTATTGCCTTCTACCCGAATCCCAGTCCAAAGATCTGATGGCAGCGATCTGCGGAGAGAGTGGCTCATACCATGGCAAGGATTCATCATCCTTGCCAATGACCATTACTGGGGCTTCGTGATTTACCGATAGAAGGCAGCATGATCGATAGTTGGCGCTCCGATATATCCACAAAATGGTGCCCAATAACGCGAGGGATTAGGGGCGAAACCACTTGAACCACCTGCTTCACACCATCACATACATATATCCACACATTATCCAACAAGCCACCTAAATCAGCGTGTGCTTTGACACTTTGCGATCTCAAAACAACAATAGAAGATTCCAAGTCATTATCTCACTGAATCCCTCGTAGCATTTATAAAAGCCCTATATTTACGCGATAAAAGCAAATTGATATGCTTATCCGTTCGGCAAATTCTATCTGGAACATTATCCTTTCTGTCACACCTGGAAATATTGTGAGTTTCTCAGATATGATGGTGAGTATATTTTTTGGTTAGGTATGTCTGAAACAATTAACCGTAAAATGGGTGAGATTGTTGATACTCGCTCAAAGCTTTCGATTGGTTAAGCTTAAATATTAATTGTTTCAGAAAATTATAATAGCAAATATATCACCCACAGTTATGGAGTATTGCAGGAATTACTAAAAATAATTACGTCTCTAAATTATTAAATAATCATAATGAAGAAGAGGAGCTTTGTATTTGAGTCACTTAACGTTTTTTCTTGGTGATAGCGAAGATTTATGAAGATAAAATGGATTGACGGAGTAAGTTATGAGGAAATGCTAAGAGGAGTGGGAGAAAATAGAAAAAGTCTTCTGAAAACCCTCATGAGTGCTCAAGATGTCCTGATGAAGACAATGGGGAACTTGCATGAATTTTTTTTATTTCACAGGCGGACAGAAAATTATTTTCTGAATACAGCAAAGAAAACCGCATGTATTTCTGAGTTTTCCTTCGCGAGATATTTAATGATAAATATAACGAATTTTAAAGCGCGGGAAAAACTCCCTCACCCCCCAAGCCACTGCCGACGAAGCCTCGATGACGTCAAAGGTGCCTAAACATCACGCGAAGCTATTGTTGTGATTGTTTGTAATAGTTGCCAGCAGTTGTGAGAGCTTCGTTTGTTAGAGATTTTATATTTAAAGATAAATATCGGACGATAGAGGCTTGGAAGCCCTCGTATTTTGCATTATTTATAATATTAATATCTGAGTAAGGGCATAAAATATAAAACTGAGGCAGTTAAACCAAAAATTTTTTAATACCTAAATAACATCGTTGTAGGAGTCTGAGCCACGGCCATTGGAAGGGGGATACGTTAATTGTAAGTTGATGTTATCGACGGCATATCATTCATTTAAGTATGTAATTAGAACGATTTTGATGTTTACTAATGTCCGCTTAGCTTTTATATACAATAACTTCATCCGTTTATCCGTAGGTACCGGAGAATTCGTGGTTTAGGACTGTCTGTGCTTGTATTATGGGGTGAAAACCAGTCAATGCAGCTTTTGCTCGCTGATTGGAGACATCTAGGAACATTTTGTGCCAAATTAGTGTTATTTTCAACGTGACATCTCCCGTTAAGCTACTGCTAATAATCACAGTGCCAGTGGTTGTAATGCACAAAGTTTGACAAGGTTGAAAAATATCGGCCAAGAGTTATCAGTGTTCCATCGTGATTGAATTATAAAAAGTGCTATTACGCTATCGATAAATGTCTAACAGTAGTGTCAAAATTGTCAGTGGCGTGCTAATCTCCGTTGTTCACCGTTAATATGACATTTCACGATCACGCTATCAAGATCAAAACTGTATGTGAAGTTTGTTATTCTATCATTTCAACGAATAGTAGTGAGAAAAGTGACCTGTGTCACATGCGTGGGCTAATTTAAATCAGTGAATAAATAGTTGTATTCATCATAACGAGTTCTGTTATTGTAAGTTGTACGTGACGAATGTAAGAATGTGACAGTGACATCCTGTTTTTGATGAGAGTATTTGCCTATTTCCCACTATATTTTTATGATATATGGTAGTATATTGTTTATGGATTTACCTATATTATTGAAATAGGTTGTAGCTTGTGTGTGTGTTAGCAGCGGAACCGATTCGCGATCTCACATGTGGATTGTGTGCAGACTGTTTTGCTGTGAATTCGTACCGTAGGACGGATAGGACTACCTTCTCCGCTAATTTGGCGTTGCCAAATTCAACAGCACAGCTTACTCTAATGTCAACAGCACAGCTTACGATCGTTATCCTCCAGTATTACAAGTTTCTTAATTACATCTCGATTTGCCGCCGACGTATAGCAATAATTTGTCTTAAAAATTCCATGAGGGTCGTGGCATCAATTTTTGGTGTCCTAAAAAAAGGCTGGTGTCACCCCATAACACACGCCTTTTAGGCGGCTTGCGGGGTATTATGTAGATGTATTTCAGGTGTACTTTTCGAACGAGTGACAACGTTATCATCCATTTTTCTGATAACTAAAATATACGAAGTGAAACGCTTGTACTTCATCATCCCGATGCCGCATTATTAATATCCCAAGAAATAATCTAGGCACAATAGCAATAGGAAAACTTGTCCAAGAATAACAGAACAAAATAAAGTGACGATGAGCGGCTAAACACTCCCTCAAAACAAATTTTACACCATGCGCTCAGCGTATTGCCCAACTCCCTACGGTTGTTTAGGCACCTATGACGTCACGTCTGGCCTCGGCAACGCTCGGGTGTCTTCGCGCAGTGGTCGGCTCAGAGAATTTTTTCTCGATTTTAAATGCAATTTTTTTATTTCTTTTGATGTTGAATGGAGAAACTGAAGGTATTTTTGCGAGCTAATGTATCCATTTGACTTATTCAAAATAGTTTTTAATGCAATCTACGACCCATGCAAGTTCCTCATTGGACGAGAATAAGGCGAAGGATGGCCTCGAATGAATTACATGGAACAAGTTATCAAGGACGCATAAAAAATACGCAGGCATGAAAAGGCTAGCAGATAGCACAGCGGAATGGAGAGCTGCGTAAAACCAACCTTACGATTGTTGACTAAAGATGATGATTATGGCCACAACAAATAGGTTCTCCAGCATATACATTTTTTTTTCACTAAAAAATTTATGTATTGTTCAGGTTCTATTGGCAACACTATTCTTGGCGGGTGCGCTTCTCGACATTTCAATCTCTTTCGAAAAAAGAACCAACGGGGAAGAGAAAAAACATTTTCACGCGATGCACCCTTGACACGGGTTCGCATTCCGGAGTAGTAGGGGCCGTGTGCGATGATATTGACGCCGCTGCAGCGAGAGAGGCTAAGGCGAGCCTTCATGAGAGGGAGAAGCTCAATCCAGTGAAGAGTGGCGCCTCGCGTGAATAAGAAAAACAAAAGAAGTGGCTTGCTCTACTTAGCCTAGATCCGGTAGAGCGAATGTTTAAATCCCTCCGCAGGAGTACCTATTCAACTTTTTAACTTAACATGAAACAATGAAAGTTCACGCTATTCACTAGAACTGAGATACGATACAAAATAAGGGAGGGAACGAGGAAGTAGGGCCTGATTCAAGGAGGGGATGGAAAGAGGAATCTGGCATTATTCGGTTGGGAAATCGAGCATGACGAGGATGTCACGCTGTTATTTACACAAATCGGTCCCAAGGCCCACGAACTTACCACAGCCACAGCGAATAGACTACATCAGAAAATAACCTACAAGCAGCTTTAACGACAAAATGATGCGATTGTAAATCTGGTGCTAGGAATTCGGATTCCCAACTGTATTTTCAGAATTTATTTTTCACCTCTGGGGAGATAAAGCGGGTATGGAGAGAAGTCAATCCATTCTCGGAATAGCGACAATTTTTTTTTTTTTAGAATTCCAGGAAAAGCAAATTTTCCTGGTTTGTACCGTAATCCGCTACTTGTTTTTTTTTAATCCCTACTGAGCGGAAACTAAAAGACTCGTGACCGCTCCTCTGCGCTCAAAATGTTTTCCCATAATTCCTTTCTGCGCACGCCCTGCTATACCTGCGCTCCAATCCCAATAAAGTGATCGTATCTGGGGTGTTAGACTCATAACTCAACCATAGTGTGAGTTCCAACCATCAGACGCTATTTTGAGTGTTCCTACTTATAATATTATAGAAATGCTATCACAACGTAAATGATACAGTTTCCGGCGTTATACGGTGGAAATCTTTGATATTCAGCTTAGTAAAACCACTTGTCTGTTTCCATACACTTTTATTTAAACCGACCATGGTTTCGGCAGCTCGTGCCATTATCAAGGTACATAGCCTTGGGTGACAGCCTTTTTTTATAATTTTGTACATATAATTTTTTGTTCATATAATTTTTGTTTTCATAGGCTTTAAATAAAAGTGTGTGGAAACAGACCAGTGGTTTTACTAAGCTGACTATCACAACGTGTTTCGTTATTACGCCCGTTGAAGTATCAAGCGAAGCGATTGAGTGTAAACAGCAATACGAAGGACAAATTGTACACAAGTACACTAGACACAGCGAAAGACGTCGCACCAAGAAGGTGCATTTACACTTGATAATTTAATAACATCTACATACTACCCCGAAACTCAATAGCCATGTGGTGGGGATGATCTGCGCATTCAAGCCGATAACAGGCGTGTGGTGATAGCCTTTAAATTGAAAAGGAAATGCGCGTGCTGAGTTCACGAAGCATTTATGGAAGGTCTTTATTGCTCGGAGGAATAAACGAATTCCTATTCCTGCCTGCTTGGAAAAATGCCTCTTAGTATATTATTTCTATCAAACCTAGCAATATAGTGAGGTTCCATGATGATGTTCTCTGTGTTAATGTGAACGATCTAGCCTTAATTGCTCTAGCAATCTAACCCTAGAAGGTAGCCTCCGAGTCTCTATCAACTTCCAGTATATTTTTTTTAATCGCTTCAAAGATTTGTAGCACTTACTGCTCGCTCACAGAAGTATTTGACGATTCGAGCAGTTTTGAATTGTTTCTGTTAACTTCACCTTTTACGTCTTTCTGCGCTGGATCCCATATAATAATCGCTGCGAATTCAAGGTGTGGCCACCATTGCGAGAGAGCATCTCTCTTTACCTTTTCTATTCGGAAACCTTACCACAACTCGCTTGATGGGCCCTAGCTTCTTCAGACCCGGCCCAAAATATTTCTAATGCATTTTACCAAAGGAAGATTTGAATTTATTGCAACTCCAACAAGAAATTAAGGAAAAGGCTAGTGAAGAATCTTATCAGGAGTGGAGCGCTTTAAGGTGCAGAAACATGGACACCTAGGAAGGAGAACGACAGATGACTGGAGGCGTATGAACTCTGGGTGTGGAAGAGAATGAAAAGGGTGAAGTGGACAGAGAGGACGAGGAACAACGAAATGCTAAGCATGGTGGGTGAGGAGGGACAGCTTCCAAGTAGGTATATGAGATACGGAGAAAACGTAAGTTATGGATGTAACGAGTACTGGGCTGGGAAGGGGACTTAAAAGTATTGTTAGAGGGTAGAATGTTGGGTAAACGAGGGAGATGGAGGAAGAGGAAAGGATTTACAGATAAAATGAACCAATGGGAGTAGATATTATTGTGAATTTAACAGGTTAGTCCAAGAGGGGAGGCCGCCGGAATACTTCTTAAATACTCCACGTAAACCTACTTTAACCCTTTATAATCCAATGTTGCTTCTAAGCAACGTCAAAAATGTTTAAACTTCCATCTCTATTTAGGAAGTATCTAAACTTCCCATTATTTTGTGGAGTAAATTTTAATGACGAAATATTTAGCTGCCACGATACTTATAATTGAGTGCTAAATTTTCGAGTTTTCAAAATGAAAAATCTTCAAATTTGATTTCTCCCATAATCAGCTCTGTGTTAGAAAGGGTTAATCGGAAGAATACTTTAACAACAATACGCAAGGATAAATAAACCTATACGGCATACCTTTCAAGGCATAATGGAGTACAAGTAAGTGTGCGTGTGGAAAAGGGAGGTGGATGGAGAATGGGATAATGCGAAGAGAAAAGTGAACGTAGGAAGATGAGAGGGGGGGGGGGGAGAGCACGGTGGCTGGGAAGCGCAAGGGTAATGGATTTGCCGAGGAGGAAAGTGGCGCGGGGAGAAGCACTCAAAGCCGCGTACACTATTTCCCGAGGAAGCTGAGTCTGATTCCATTGGACCGGGACAATAGGTCTCTCGGAGCACGGGATAGGTTTTGTACTGCTACCTCTAAAGTCACCCGCGCAGAACACATTATTTGACGCTTTACAAGCTGAAATGGAGACGGTGGCATGCGCAAGAAAACAATGTAAGGACTTGTCTCGAAGAAGAATGTCGTTGCCTCGGGTCGAGATTCACTGTATCTGTGGACAAAGCAATGCCCTCCCTGCGCTCCCTGTCATGAGTTTTCCTGGCCAACGGCAAATTATACGCCCACACAACCACGAAACGCGGAAAGAAGGAAGAAATATATGGAACGGTCATAGATACTTATATTACACGCAGTTAAACTTAATTATGCATGCATCACAGTCTCATCGCTGCAAATCGTTAATTAATGCTCAGATCTGTTTTCAAATGTTAAATGAAATGTTTATGTTGAAGAGAATAGCAGATGGATTTTTGATTGGCATAATTCGATAGCTCACTCTTGAATACATTCCTTATCTAAGGCCAGAGTTAATTTCAACCGATTCAGCCATTGTACCTAGAGTGGACGTTCGATAAATTAAAATGACAGTTAGTAACATTTTTCCACTATTATTCTGTGGAAATAAGACTTTCGGAAATTGCTGTTACCTTTCGTTTCAATACGCCAAGCTTCTACTCTATCACGGCTGAATCGGTTGAACTTATTCGGAATGCTAGTTTAGCGTATCAGGCCAAACTCTACC
Organism: Ischnura elegans; assembly: GCF_921293095.1. Taxonomy (NCBI): domain Eukaryota; kingdom Metazoa; phylum Arthropoda; class Insecta; order Odonata; family Coenagrionidae; genus Ischnura; species Ischnura elegans. The sequence goes on along the minus strand of NC_060250.1, from coordinate 12,606,502 downwards.
TGGATTTTTCAGTGAAATTCCGTAAAGCTTATAGTTGTAAAAAAGTGCAGCTACATTTGAAAGGCTAAAATTATTTGCGTAACATGTAATGACTATGGCTTATGTATTTTGGTGGAATTGAGGATAGTACCGCTACACATGCGTGCGTATCATCTCCCTAGGACCTTGTGTCTACACGCGCGTGCTCCTTTCACAGCGGCTTTCACCCCCTCCCTCCCCCTTCCTATCCACACAGAGCTATTCTCTCTCTCTCTCCCTCTCTCTCTCTCCCTCCTTTTGCTTTTTCTTCCAGCCTTCCTTCTTTCGCGCATCATTCGCTCCAACGCCATCTCCGCCACTTACTCCTCTCCTCTCCTACCTTTCTCCTTGCTCTTGCTTGCCCTCCGTTACACTCACATTCCACCACTCCAGCACGCCTGCATCTCATTCTACAGTCCCTCGGCAGACACGTGGACAGGAAGTTTGGGGTCTTTATCCTACTTCTCCCCAAAAATTTTCCCCCTGTAGCGATTACCTTCGATACATCTGCTGAGAAGACCACTAGCCAGGGGCACATATCCTTGGACACTAGATATGGTTACATTGTATGATGTCTTCCAATGATCAACGATGAAAACAACTTTTGATCACTTTGCAATCGAAATGTGAGTGAATAAAATTTATGGTTTTCTAATGTGCAAATTGAAAAAGATACATTAATATCGGCAACATGTATAACACCCAAGTTCACCCCTAAGCAAATTTCAGGCTGCTTGGCTGCCCCTTAGCAAAGGACACATGTTCCTAAACCGTTCTCACAATCCGTATTTGAGTCCCATTCACCAATCTCTTTCCCACGCTGCAACATAGGATTCTGCGAGGAGCTCTTAAAGATTATCGCTTCTGTGGGTGCTCCGAAAATCTGTTTCTTAAAGCTTTCACTTTCTCTCAAAAAAATCTTACGACCTCGAAATTTATAAGCGTAAGATCATCGACGGATTGAGGTCGTTTTTTTTGGGGGGAGGTCATAACTTAACTAAGAGGGAGCCGCTAATCCGCAGGTGCATTTACGAATATGAAAGAACAGCTTTTCCAAAAAAAAGTGGATTTTCTCAGAATTTGAGCGAGAAAGGAGAATAATACCCAATCCTCAACGGATAATGTTGACGATACTTGAAGATAACTTTGCAAATAATCATAGGAAACTATTCATCATTCATAAGGAAAATATTCATCATTATATTGACAGCAAACTTAGGCTGAAAAACTCTGTTAAGAATGAAGTACCTACGAGCGGTACCCAGTAGACTTTAAGTCTTATAGCCAGTGCCTGAAATTCAGATTTAATCCCAAGTAGCTGATTAAATACCATATGTGTATAAAATAGCAAAACTTACGATGTCCATCAGTTATGCATGCATTTCCATCAGATGCATTAATAATTATGTCCTTTAAATTCTCAAGAAAAAACTTCGCCGAATGTGTACGTCATCTTAGACACAACTTTCGTTCACCTCACTATTTTATCTGTGGTCCGTCCACCCAGGATACATTCCTGGAATCGATAAACCCAAATGCCTCTCTAAAATAAAAACAATCACTGCCCCAGATCTCCACACCTCATAATATCCACCTTTGCTGAGTAAGGGGTCGTTACATTCGAAATTCCGCGAGGGAATAATAGTTTTCAGAGTAACTAGGCTGGTGTTTTACGACTGTTGTTATCCAGCGGAACAATACCCTTCAGATCCTCACGTGAATAGCGTTCGGGTTACGCAAACGACCTGCGGGCGGCCGAGGCAGGGAAAAATGGCCGCCTTTTTAATCTCCGAACGCAGAATCGAGCGAAATATTTACAATTATTGTTCCAGATGAACCGAGCGCAGCTCGGTCACGGGTATTTTCGCCCGCCCACACCACAGACGTGCGGACAGAGATGGCCTAGATATTTTGGTTCCATTCCCGTAGCAAACATCCCCGCAAAAAGTAAGCAGAACGCGATAAAAACGAACTCAGCTGAAATTTCTTCATCGCGAAGCGAAAATTCCCTCCATTGACGCTCTCGCATATGCGATCTCACGTGTTTGCGATCACTCTGCTTTGCTGCATTACTTTCGAAGCTATTTTTTTATTTTAGAGTATCGGGGCAGGTTTCCAAAGTACGTCCGCATATCCGTGCGCTCCATAGTACTATATAAGAGCGGCTAGCGTCCCCGGGGCGTAGCCACGGATGGGTTTCACGTCAAGGATTGGCAACGCTGCGGAAAATAAAAGTCGTAGTAACTTTGGATCCACGGTCCAGAGGCAAACAAGATAGTCTCTCGCTCTCGTGGTCTTTCCCCATCGTCCACCCACCTACCCCTCACCCAACCCCACCCCCACGGTGCCTCCGCTATCCGTGGTCGCTGATTCCGGTCAGGGGCTGCCTGCCCCCTCCCCGCGGCGGCCCTTCCACGAATTATCCCATAAAAAGTGTCATCCCGAATAATTAATAGTCGGCTCACTTTGGTCGCAATTTTCGGGAACTCAGCGGCGCGGACACGATTCTTACTTTTTTTTATTCATTGTGGACGACCGAATTCTAATTCCCTCGCCAATGGTTTTAAAAAGGCTCGCCTTTGTGCCGTATCGATCGCTTAAACAGCCATTCATTAAAGGGCGCATTTTTTAGGATCAGATGAGACTAATGCGTCAGCTCCGAAGTCATAACATCCGCTACTCCCACAGAGCATAACTCAGCGAAAACCTTCGCCTCCTTTCAAATGATAATTAAGCAAACGTTCCTTTGTGCGATCAACAATTTGTAACCATTTTCAAGTAAAAAAATGTACACATTTTCTATCTCAAGTAATGGACAGTTTTATATTGAAAATAAATGCATAAATCTTAGACGTTACATGTATGAGTGGGTTGGTAGCCAAGGGGTAAAATTGATTTCTCTTTCCTATACAGAGTTAGTCACAGAAATTAGGTATAGAAATCAAACGAGATCAATTAGTTACTTAGTAGTGCATTTGATTTTCCACTTGATGTCAGCACAGAACAGAGACTCACTCGTTTCCCTTGGCAACCAAGTTTTTGTGTATTTATTCTAGCAATTAACTTTACCTAACTCTGTTGCGAAAAACATCACTTGTACCCCTTGGCTTCCAACCCACACATATCGCAACTTAAAGGATCACCGAATTAATCATGGATTTTTGTGAAATTCGATTCGCGACTTAGGTGATAGAAGTCAAATAATCACCTCCGCCACTGAATTTAAAGACAGTCCAAAATTTTTTAATATCTGTACCCTATTGCTGCATATGGTTTCACGCATAATTAATGATAATCTAAATTTTTGTAGACCTTTTCCCGAGCAAAGTATCTACCTGGTACTTGGTTATGTAAAAGGAGAACAAATCCTGTTGGATTGGTTTTGATTCAACTTCATTTGGCAAAACCTTTTGGACGGTGTTTAGCATGAATTCCGATTGGATTTAATGGGGAACTTGCATGAATTTTTTTTATTTCAAAGGCGGACAGAAAATTATTTTCTGAATACAACAAAGAAAACCGCATGTATATCTGAGTTTTCCTTCGCGAGATATTTAATGATAAATATAACGAATTTTAAAGCGCGGGAAAAACTCCCTCACCCCCCAAGCCACTGCCGACGAAGCCTCGATGACGTCAAAGGTGCCTAAACATCACGCGAAGCTATTGTTGTGATTGTTTGTAATAGTTGCCAGCAGTTGTGAGAGCTTCGTTTGTTAGAGATTTTATATTTAAAGATAAATATCGGACGATAGAGGCTTGGAAGCCCTCGTATTTTGCATTATTTATAATATTAATATCTGAGTAAGGGCATAAAATATAAAACTGAGGCAGTTAAACCAAAAATTTTTTAATACCTAAATAACATCGTTGTAGGAGTCTGAGCCACGGCCATTGGAAGGGGGATACGTTAATTGTAAGTTGATGTTATCGACGGCATATCATTCATTTAAGTATGTAATTAGAACGATTTTGATGTTTACTAATGTCCGCTTAGCTTTTATATACAATAACTTCATCCGTTTATCCGTAGGTACCGGAGAATTCGTGGTTTAGGACTGTCTGTGCTTGTATTATGGGGTGAAAACCAGTCAATGCAGCTTTTGCTCGCTGATTGGAGACATCTAGGAACATTTTGTGCCAAATTAGTGTTATTTTCAACGTGACATCTCCCGTTAAGCTACTGCTAATAATCACAGTGCCAGTGGTTGTAATGCACAAAGTTTGACAAGGTTGAAAAATATCGGCCAAGAGTTATCAGTGTTCCATCGTGATTGAATTATAAAAAGTGCTATTACGCTATCGATAAATGTCTAACAGTAGTGTCAAAATTGTCAGTGGCGTGCTAATCTCCGTTGTTCACCGTTAATATGACATTTCACGATCACGCTATTGAAATAAAAACTGTGTGTGAAGTTTGTTATTCCATTATTTCAACGAATAGTAGTGAGAAAAGTCACCTGTGTCACTTGTGTGGGCTAATTTAAGGGTTATCAGTGAATAAATAGTTGTTTTCATCATAACGAGTTCTGTTATTGTAAGTTGTACGTGATGAATATAAGAATGTGACAGTGACTTCCAGTTTTTGATAACAGTATGTGCCTATTTCCCACAATATTTTTATGGTATATGCTATTATATTGTTTATGGATTTACCTATATTATTGAAATAGGTTGTAGCTTGTGTGTGTGATGGCAGCGGAACCGATTCGCTATCTCACATGCGGATTGTGTGCAGACTGTTTTGCTGTGAATTCGTACAGTAGGACGGATAGGACTACCTTCTCCGCTAATTCGGCGTTGCCAAATTCAACAGCACAGCTTACTCTAATGTCAACAGCACAGCATACGATCGTTATCCTCCAGTATTACAAGTTTCTTTTACATCTCGATTTGCCGCCGACGTATAGCAATAATTTGTCTTAACAAATTCCATGAGGGTCGTGGCATAAATGTTTGGTGTCCTAAAAAAAGGCTGGTGTCCTAACACCCCATGCCACACGCCTTTTAGGTGGCTTGCGGGGTATTATATAGATGTTGATGAATTTCAGGTGTACTATTCGAACGATTGGCAACGTTATCATCCATTTTCCTGATAACGAAAACATACGAAGTGAAACGCTTGTACTACATCATCCCGATGCCGCATTATTAATATCCCAAGTAATAATCTAGGCACAATAGCAATAGGAAAACTTGCACAAGAATAACAGAACAAAATAAAGTGACGATGAGCGGCTAAAAACTCCCTCAAAACAAATTTTACACCATGCGCTCAGCGTATTTCCCAACTCCCTACGGATGTTTAGGCACCTGTGACGTCACGCCTGGCCTCGGCAACGCTCGGGTGTCTTCGCGCAGTGGTCGGCTCAGAGAAATTTTTCTCGATTTAAATGCAATTTTTTAACTTCTTTTGATGTTGAATGGAGAAACTGAAGGTATTTTTGCGAGCTAAAGTATCCATTTGAATTATTCAAAATAGTTTTTAGAGCAATCTACGACCCATGCAAGTTCCTCATTGTACAAGAGTAATTTTATGGAAAGTTTAGCAGCAACGTATTGTGACACCTTAATCATTCGAGGCACATTTGAAGGCTTCGAGAAGATAGTCTCTCGCTCTCGTGGTCTTTCCCCATCGTCCACCCACCTACCCCTTACCCAACCCCACCCCCACGGTGCCTCCGCTATCCGTGGTCGCTGATTCCGGTCAGGGGCTGCCCCCTCCCCACGGTGGCCCTTCCACGAATTATCCCATAAAAAGTGTCATCCCGAATAATTAATAGTCGGCTCACTATTGTTGACTTGTAATATGTATTCTAACTCCCTGCCCTCACCCTGGAAGAAAATTAGTCGTACTCAAGGTTTACTCCCAAAGAGAGGTTTGCTTACCTTCGCATCAACCCTTTATAACCCAATGTTTCTTCTGAGCAACATGAAAAATGTTTAATCTTTCAGCTCTATTCAGGAATTATCTAAACTACCAATTATTTTGTAGTGTAAATTCTAGTGCTGAAATAGTTAGCTGCCACGATATTTATCATCGAGTGTAAAATTTTCAAGTTTTCAAAATGAAAAAACTTGAAATATGATTTCTCTCAGAGTCAGTTCTGGGTTATTAAGGGTTAAGAGCCCCTATGTCCTCTGCGGTGAGACACACTCAGTTCTGGCATTTCAGTCAAGGCCAGGCAAGAGAGGCCCCACCAGCAGATATGCTACCACCGCCGCACGGTATACCACTTGGCATCATTACCACGCGCTATCCTTTGCACCAGGGTCTGAGGGTTCATTTGAAAATTCCGAGCCCGTCGAGCGTCATCTCCTAGTTACTTGAAATACACATAAGATCACTGTGAAGCATCTACACGCGTTTTATCTTAGTTTTTAATGAAACCTGACGGGAACCATAGCATCCAGGGCTTATTCATTATTAATCGGCATAGCATGGCAATGATTTGGGTCTTATGTATAGAAACTATTTATTAAAACCTGTTATCATAATAAATTAATTAAATATACAGGTACGTATCAAGTACAAACGCGGAATAGTACTATGTCTATCGCTGATTGCGAAAGAAAATCTGCATGAAAGGTACCAATATCACCAGTGTAAAGTTGTAAAAAAGGTATATCTACATAAAATTGGGGAAAATATTAAAAATTCCCCTCAGATAAATCACAGCACGTATGCCGAAATAGAGTCGAGAATGAGGTCTCACTATATGATAATTTAAGGATCCCTTCCTCGCAAAAATATAAATATCATGCTTAGAGTCTCAACGTGAATCTTGAAGGGAGGTATACTCAACGTTAGGATCAGCCAATCGGAGAATGATACCTCCATCTTTCGCCACCAGTGAAGATGGACAGGAATAAGTTATTGACAGTGTAATCATCAGCTAGTCGTCACTCGCAATGCACGTTTATGAAGGGAACTAACATGCTTAAGAATACTGAATTACGGTCTTGATCTTTTCTTCTGACCCAACCCCTTATGATATAATGTCAATAATTAACTTACGCTACACCGTGAATATAGCTTATGCCTAGTGAATTAGTCTCACAGTCTAAAGCACAATATGGGGAGATACTGAAAATTATTCCTCTTCATATTCTTATTTTCTTTCCCTGACATTCATTGCTTGTTCTGTTAAATTAAAAATATTATATGCATAATAAAATAATACATGTTCATTCAAAGTTCTACAACACATAATGCATATATATTGGAGGATATGATAGGAGATAATGATTTTATCCAATCTACAAGAAAAAAAATACCTGGCTGAGGCTGGCGGATGCAATTTTTAAATTTCATTAGATGATTCCAAGTCATTAGCAATTGATGATATGATATGTATCCGAAGGTGAGAGGGTTAAAAGAGGTGAAATAGCGTAACGACATAATATCCCAATATGAGTGATGCATGATGTATTCGTTAATTTCCCACCCACTGGGCGCAGTAATGATAAAAAACAATCCACTTTTTTCATTGACTAAATCCTGCATTTAACATTGGAAGTAAAACAGGTCGCGCGGTAATTAAGCACAAAATCTAGTTCAATCGAATAACTTTCTTCATGCGGAAATATGAGGCATTATTAGGAGCAAAATATTCGACCAAACAACGGCGCAGCAATTTAACCACATTAAATCCGTGCGTGTTCCCTCTTTCTGCTCCCTGCATATCGTCGAGAGCACACGAACAGCAAGCAGGTTTAAAGCCAACCAATAAAGAATTGGCGCGTTTTCACGATATTTTTGTTCCGTTTGCTCCATTTGGAACGGCCAATAGTAAACTAATTTCTCGCAGCCTCGCTGAATTCCAATTATACCCTAGTTTGGGCTTACTTCACTAAATTAGCTCCTTTTGTTCCGCGGCGACACTTTTTTGCGGAGGTGGAAATTCAGCAGCGGAGCTTCATGTATGATTAACAAATGATTCAGACCCTCGTCATTTCACATGAAGAAATTTATTCCCGGATCGTTACGCGGTGTAAACACTTTTTCAGCCGGCCGCATTTAATTTTTTTCCTCCTCCCATCGGACGATATCGCCTCCAGTGTTTGCAACGACACACAGGCGACGGAAATTGACAAAAGCAGGCCAAAATCTCAATAAGGGTTTGTTTTTTTTAGCGGGGAAATTGAAAACATGATTTTTAGTCAATACATTACACATTTAAATTAGTATGCATAAATGTAAACAAAATACATAAATGTATACTAATTTAAATCGACTATTTTTTTAAACAAAATACGTGGCCAAAATGGTGAACGAATATCGCAACTTTCGTAGCATTGTAATCAAACCAAAACTGCACAGTTTTCTTAAAAGGTTAGACCCTATTAATAATCATGGAAAATGGTGAAATAATTGCTGTATTTGTTGCAGATAGGATGAAAAATGGCAAGCCCTGATTATCGTCGAATTTTTGTGTCTATGTAGGATTATAAAAAGACAGGGTCACCGAGTTATCTCGAAATATGTACAGCGCAAGTTCAAACAATGCCTATCGATTGTAAATCCGAAGATATCAGCCGCGACGCCGAAAATAAAATGAGATTTTTCGATCGTGCGTCCGGAGCGTAACATTAATGCGCTTTGGTTTGGTTGCTGACTGCATGGGGGGATGGGGGGGGGGGGTGCGGGGGAAACTTCTCCCTCCGACGGGCTAATAGGGCCCATTATTCGCCCCTGAATAATGTATCCATGCAGCAAAATAGCCGGAGCAGTAGTGCACCCAGCGGGATTACATCCCAGCTCCTTCCGCAACGTGTTCCCATTCCTCCTCGCAACAGCGACCCCCCCTCCCTCCCGTTGAAAATGTTCTCTCTGCTCCCGTCCGCTTTGCCAGGGCCGCCAACCTGAGACCGCAAAACTTACACCGAAATGGGAGGAAATGTTAGCAGGCCGCCTCCTCGGAATTTCCCGTTGTGGTGATTAATCCCAAGTCCTTTTGGGAAGCGGAGAGAGGGAAGAGGGCGAGTCAGGAGGCAACCAATGGGATCGCGCAGAGATCGAGAAATCTTTATGTCCCTCGCCGAAATGCATCGGTGTTGATTTTCTTGTGCCGCTTGAATTTTTCACGGAATGGTCCTTCCTCCGACCATAACCACGACCCTCTCCGCCACAACGTGTGATGGGCGTCGGTTTAGCACTCGCCAAGTTCGGAGCAGCCGGGGTTCAAGCGGGAACGCGATACTATCACAGAGGAGAAATAGACACATTTACTTCAGATGTAACCATTGAATAGTTTTTACTCTCCTTGTCTTAGCATCTTACTTTTTACTAGAATAGCTTCATGACCGTTAGTCACGATAAGTGAAGCCAACTCTTAAAAAAGAAACACTTGAAGCGCTTTTCGTTTTCAAGATTTGCAAATGGAATAACACGACCGAAAACAATATCCCATCAGAGTAAATATCTATCTAATGGCGTCTCCACGACTGGTGAGAATTTGTCTTTGTGACAGCAATACAATATTTATCGTCAAAATTATAATAAAAAAACACAACTCAAAAAAGAGCGAAAAGAAAAAGAGGTGCTTCAACACTTGGGCAATAATTGACAGCAGCGGTCTTGCTAGAATTATAGATCGCATCCCTGGAGCGTTGAAATGCAATGGAACACTTGTATCATAAACCATGAGATTCACAGTGGAACATTAAGCATCCATTGAGAGTTATTTCAAACTCAATCAGGTGGAATTTTAATTCATCATAAAATTAAAACTTGAGGGCAATTTTCCACAAATGCTTTAAGTTAACTTCACGACCGATTTCAATGTATTGCGTATTATATTTTGGTGTTTTACCTTTTCATGTACCTAAAGTAAATAAAAAACTTATTCAAACCGGTCGTGAATTTATATCAAAGTATTTGCGTAAATATGCCTGGAACTATAATACACTGATTTAACAGTCAACTTTGAAGTAGCTAAATCGAGGCGGTTATGAAAAATCTCAATTTCCGCATGATTTTCTGCTGATTTTTTTCTGTGTTGCCGGGAGATATTTCACGAGAGGCGGGCACCGTTCTTCTCCGTGCATCCTTGTAACGGGAAATCTTCAAGAGTGAGCAGCACGCGTTTCAGTAGAGCCGAATGGGACGATTAATCCTGGAGAAGTGGAGAGGAAAAAAAGAAGCACGCTTCGGCGCACGAGCGAGGCTAAACCACCATTTTCTTCCCTTCAAGTCCCGAAACTTTGCGAATCTTTTACTGGCCCGGTGAAATTTCTCTGCTCCCAAGAGCTTCCAGCGCACACACGCACAAACACACTGTCCGCGGCGTGGCAACCGCTCCCACATCCATCTTCCTTGTCTTCCCACGCACTCGACTGCTACCGCGCGCCGCCGTCTCCCAAGTTTGGGGAACAAGGCTCGCGAGCCCCACCGAATACATAGCCACCTGGGCGGTTGAATTACTCTCAAAGATGGCACACCACTAATTCGCAGGGGGTCTAATTTCTCGGAAGCGAGCGCATCCTCTTAAGGCAGACAGAGGTTAGTCCAAGCAGGGTTGCAATCTCTAGTAATCATTGCAATTCGTTCATTTCGCTCTGCAGTGCTGAATAGAAATCCGAACGTTTCCACAACTCAACATCGGCATTTTATCATCTAGGTTTACTCCATCGGTTAAGAGACGCTCGCGTCGAGAATTTGCGAATTACTCCAGCCGTCTCCCTTCCCTTCACGGAGCCACTTCTTCAATTCACAACAAGGTCTACTTCCTTTTATTTTATCTAAAAATCATATTCCTTTCCTTCCTCTCCCTCGTTTACCAACATTCTACCTACTAACACTTTTTTCAACATCCAACACCCACTCAGTACTCGATCCATCCATACCTTCTCTCTTTTCCGTATCTCATCAAGTGACTGTCTCTCCTCACCATGTCCAGCACTTCGTCGTTCCTCCTCCTTTCTGTCCATTTCACCTTCTCGATTCTTCTCCACAACCACATCTCGAATGCCTCCAGTCTTCTCTCGTCCTCCTTCCTTGGTGTCCATGTTCCTCTACCTTAAAGCATTTAAACTTAGGTCAACTTATGTCGCTGATTTTCCCGGAAAGCATAGCTGTATTATCTTAAATCAATAAATTTTGCTGATTGAATGAACATAATTTTATGCCCAATTTGAGCACGATAATTTTATAATCGTTATTTATTTATCATATTTTTAAGCCCAATATAAAAGAAATTTGAGTATTTATATACAAGGATTAAAGTTAACATTACAGACAACAAGAAACTTATTTACGCGGAAACGGAAGGAATAAGTACCTTGAACCTCTTTGGACGCCGTTTTGCGGGATAGGTATTCAGTTGGGCAGAATAGTCCGATATTAAATGAATTGAATTAGATGAGCATAACTATGCTACCTTAAGAAAGAAGCATGGAGCATGCGAAAAAGCTATGAAAACTGACAAATTAGGTCTTATCTGAGCAGTCCACCACATCTACGAAGCAAAATGTAAAAAAAAAACATTTCAGTATTAATTGCGAAGAACTAGGTGCTTTGGAGATGAATTTCAGCATAAAGAGATTGGTGAAAACTAAATTCCCGAAATTAAGCTTTACACACCTAGCAAGCTTAAATATTTTTGTCATGAAACCTCAGGGCGTGGAACAATAGAAATATTATCAAAAATTCATCTTCTAATAGCAATGTGGGCACTTACTCTTAAGATTCTTGTATTCATTGCAAGTCAGAAATTTAAATCTTTTGCTTAGCCCTTGCAGTATCTAAGGACGGGATTAATGTCTTGTTTCCTCGGTATAATTATTTTCCCTTACCTACTAGTATACTTTATTTTATTTCTTCTTGTTAGCTCCCAAATACCATACTTTTAATCTAATAAATTGGCACTCGTATTTAAATCAACGATCAATGGAATGCTGGCTTAGACTGGCTCTTCGGTTGAGGCAAACGTTACCAAGAGCAGCCTCGATTCCAATGCGGGGAGGCTATCACTCGAAGCGATTTGAATTTTAGTGTAGTTTCTATTATTTTTTCATACTCTTCATGATATCTATTATGTTGCAAAATAAATACGCGCATTTCATAAAAAGTTTGATACCGATTGTGCACAAACATAGGGAATTATTTATCAGATAATCTAATTGTCAACCAATTAAGTACCTAAATTGATCATTTAAATTATCTTTCCAGCGCATGTCTCGCGAGACATCTCTGTGAAGAAAGAGCCTCTATCGCAGCTTCATCGTTCCGAGCTGTCATTGTCAACCGGATTGCAATGTTAAAATTTCATCACTAAATCATTAAGCAGAATTTTTGGAAGTCATTTGTAGAACAATAATTTTACGGCTCGTTTAATTACGGCATTCAATCCAGTGGAATGGCCCAAGTCAAAGGAAAGTCTTAAGAAATTTTATATTGTTTAGTTTTGAGAGATAGGTATCTAAGTCGTAGACTGGAATTGTGATGTTAACCGACGGAAAATCAAGGCGTACAAGTATTAGCCGAATTATGAGACAAGACTATCATTCTTACTGTGGCTCGTGTACGCTGATGAGATGGCAATGCAGGTATGGGATGACTTAGGGGTGGGAGTTAAAATGGAGGAAGTAAGAGATGTTCGCGGATGATCGGACGTTGATTAGCCCGGTCAGTGAGAGGATTATAAGCTCTGGTTGTTTTGGCTGAACTATTAGAGGGATATGGCATGAAAATAATTCACAAAGATACCAAAGTCATGTGGTGCTGTTAAGGAATGAAAGGAAGAAATGTGAGTGAGCCTTAAAAATAATTGATGAGCAACAAGTAGATCGGAAGGAGCAGGTCAAGTATTTGGGCAACACATCAGAGGAAATCGTACACGGCAGTGGAGCATTCAAATAAAGTAATAATATCAAGGAAGATGCGAGGCGAATGATAGTACTTTGGTCGTTAAAATATATCGTCTATTGATCATTAATTTTTTAATTATAGGTCACTGCATAAGAAACAGGCAATATTTTTTTTAACTCTTCTATACATAGTATTCATTAAAGTTTCTATCCTATTCCTAAAGCTCATCAATTCTGATTATAATACTTAAATAATAATCACTTCCATTACCAAAGGAACAAAATTGCTTACGGAGAACTCGTGCTTTCTCTCTTTCCAATACCCAATATACGAAAAGTAGAAAATATTCTCTCATATATCCAGTTGATACAATGTCGTTGCTATGACGTCTCCACTTCTCATACAAGAGCCTTGATCTGGAAATGGTAATGCTCACCAGGGCAAATCTTGTTGACCCAACTCTTGAGGTGCATGGACTACGGTTGAAGGCTTCATGGCACTCCCACTCACTCGGCTGCAAAACAAACGATTCAACAGACGTAAAACAAGCTACCACAATGGCAAGTCGAAGCGTCCAAGGTTATCAGCACTGTTTTCTTATCTCGAAGGTAAACTGCTACCGATTTCGCATCGAGGACATTATGATAAACAAGCAATGCTACAATTGATAAATAGACGACACTTCCGTTGACTTAAAATCTCGGTATATAAAACCGTAAACTCTAAATGAAATCTATTTGTACGCAAGGCACTCAAGGAAAAATATAACAGTTACCTCACCCATATATTTTTTGGTATGAGCATTTCGGAAACAATGATTCACAAAGTACACCCAGGAACTTAAAACTAAAAAGTATTTACAAAACTTTTTTCGGAAGTATACAGTTCTCATACACGAAAAAGAGAAATTGTAAATATGGATCTCAAAAATAGGAATTGGACGAAGGCTTAAATAAAGATTTCAGACGGCTGAACACAGTAAATCAGTTTCCATAAAATCTGAATAAATTAACCTTAAGAAATCAGATCTTTACTTTCGTATTTTCAATTTAACGCAATTAAAATTCAAAAACTAGGCAGAGTAGTAGCTTATTTCTTCCATTTCATCCTGAAATCCTATTTGCAGATAATTTTTTAAAGTAAAAGCCAAAATTCTAAGTCTTCATTGATTATTCACACCTGAAAATATTACGCATTCAAGTATAATCAATTCAGAGAACTTCCGTTGTTGACACATGAAAAAAAAAACTTTCGAACTAGCGCCACGGAGTTTGGGAGCTGGGAATATTATGAACGGTCACTTTCCCTAATTTCTATTCGTTTATACACCGAAACCTCCGCTCTGAATTTGAACGCGTTCGCCGCTGAATATTCATTCGCCCCGTCACGCAAGAGATGCAACCAGCCACACCACTCCCCGACGCTTCCCGTTCCACTTTTATTCTTTTTTTTCTTGTTTGCGGCTCACGAGGACGTAAGCGCGGGCTCCGCCTAGGTACTGCACACAAACACGACACACCTCCGCCGTCTCCCCTTTCCCGCTCTGAAATTTAACGAAGCCATCGGCTCCGCCCACGGATTTCCCGCGGGGCACCCCTGCACCCTCGCAGGGAGTTGAGCGCCCCGTTAAAGCAGTTAACAGTTCTCGAGTGCGGCCCCTCGGAGTCGGCGGCGTGGCGCGGCTTCCCCGGCCGGCGATGCAGCGGGAATACATCGCGAAGTCGGAGAGGGCAGGCGGATTATAGGGAGCAAGGGAATGTGCTTTATTGCAGAGCATCGACTTCGTTATCGCGGTCATTCTGGGATGTAATATCGACCGCACCAAGTTAGGCGCTGGTTTTATGATGCTCAAGGGATAGTATCACACATGGAAAGGATGAAAACGTGCAGGGATCAAATCAATACTCACCATCATAAGTCAAAAATCCTAAGATTGGCTTGATCGAGCTCTCCATTCCGCTCTCCTATCAGGTAACCTTTTCATAGCTACGTATTTATTTTCTTTTACATCCTATGTAACTCATTCGAGGCCGTCCATTGCCATTCTTCCCTTCCACCCGTCTCTCGGCGATTGTTTTCATCAGGCCATCCTGACCTATAATATAGCCAACTAAGTTGTCCCGTTCTCAACCTAGGGTTTTTAGATGAACTCTCTCTCCTTCATTTTGTTCGGTACATTGTTTCCCGAGCAGAACACATGTAATGGCTTCTCATGAAAAAGCCATTGAACACCGGGATCTGCTCGCATCCTGCATCGAGATAAGTTTTGCTCATTCAAAGCCGCCTTCACGCATAGCATGCAATGTAATATTGCGCTTTTTTATGTTCTACAGTGGTTCATAACTAGCTTGCTTCTTTTAAAGGTGAAAAATCCGAAAGTAACGGATATTTTGTCCGACAATGAAGGAGATATCGGACTGGGAAATGGAGGACGAATCGGAAGAAAACTCCGCATTGTGCGTAGATATCTTTGACAGAAAAAACACATAATATCCTAATTTTCTCGACCCAAGCTAAGTTTTCTCACGTAAAGCGAAATCAGTAACCGAGATTCCTTTCATGAGTACTTCTCACTTCCGAAATTGGAACGCAAGACGTTGGAAATTAATGCACTGCAAATGAAAGCTATCGCATTTACTCGATCCATCATTTACGTGATCCAATACAACATGGAGCGATATGATGTGGCAGTGCATCGTTTGCAATGCAGATGTTTCACCCAATTCGATGTCAAACAGAGACACGGCGCGGCCCGAAGGCAGGAGTGGACTTGATAGAAAGGGTGTTGAGGAAGGAACGGACTTCGCAAACTCGCTCGCTCACCGCCGCAGCAGTAGTTCCACTACACGTATGAATAATATATCACGGGCGCACCGCATGCGGCAGCTTCTCACACACACTTACAGTCACTCACACACATACTCAACAACACCGAACTGGGTCCATGGATACGCTTCGAGATCTCCCTGCCGCATCCTCAGCGGGGAAAGAAGGACTTAACCCAGGTTTACACGCCGAAGATGACTGCTCAAACGACGACGGCGATACTCGAATCGCGAGTGCGAACAGCGACTGCGAAAAGAGCACCTGATCGATTGAGGTCTCGAATCGATCAATGAGCGAAGTTGAAGCAGTTCAACTTTGATGACTACGGATGCATCGATTGATTCAAGTTCACACGCAAAGAATATAATAATAATTTATTTTTATGTTTGTATATTTACCTTCAACGCCCCGAAAACAGTGCATTTAACGGGGGAATAAAACGAATTACTGGGCGATCAAAACCATCCATGTTTTATGTAGGAGCTACCTACCAAAGCAGGACTCGAACCCGTGACCTTCGGTTTGGCAGGACTGTATATTGCTTTACCTCACCACCTGCAGATTGCTATTCTTTACTTAATTTGTTAATAAGGTTCAACGGTAGGCTAAAATGTATTGAAATTTTACCATAAAGAAATCTAAAGAAGAAATATTTTCTACTCCGCCACCGTCACTTCTTTTGTTTCTCTACTTATGCTGTCAACAAATGCATTGGCACTCTTGGGACACTCAGGTGTTTATAGTAGTGAGGAGATGTCGCTTCGAAGCTGCTTCAATAGCATTCCACAGCGTCGTGCGAACCAGGCTTAAGGGAAAGAGGGAGAGGGCATGTCATACATGGGTTTTGCGGCTATTGGTGAGATTCCGCCGAAAACCAACGACACCTAGGGATATCGGAGAGAGCGAAGACGCTGATTTTGCTGTTTGTGGCCGGGAGATCAATGGCTTACATCCATTCCTCCGCCCGAGTTTCGGCGTTGGCTTTGCCCAAAACTTTTCCCCCTGACCGCTCGGCGCCGACGGAGAAAATAGCTGGACCACACCGTCGTCTACACAAAGCTCACGGCTGCACCCTCCCCCCACCCACTGCACTTCTTATCATTCTCCATCATCATGATATGGCCTGCGGAGTACTTACAGCACACATGCCGATCGGGAGGAGAGTGCATGGCCGACTTGGGAACCCTTAGCCATTAGCTTGAATTGCACTACTAATATGTATTCACACTTTTTTGAGCACCTGATTGGTAAATATGTGTATAATCTGATAATATTAGTTTTAATTCACCCGTGCAGTCACTTTTTCTCTTTCACAGAAGACACACGGAGTGTAGATACAGGAACCCCCGGATAGAAAGCATTGTCTACTTGGAATTCCTACGTCACCTCCGATTGCCTTGACTTAAACCAATGAACGTATGTACACTCTTTATTGAATGTGGTGCGTACATGGAAATATTCACCTGGTTTTTGGGTAGGTACCCAAAGAATTTACTCGTGGGATAAAGTTTTCTCCATAGAGTTCCCAATAATTTTTCATACACGAAGAATTTACGCTGTGGTTCAAACAGCAACGACCTGTACTAGTTGTCATTTTTATCAATTAAACCTTTAAACACTACAAAATGCCACTATTTCTGACAAAAATCACTCGTTAAAGTAAAAATCATTGCAATTTACTATTGAGCCGAAGTTACAATATTGATAATTTCAACATACACACGCGTTTCAATTTACAAAACATTATTTGGCAGTTAATTAACAATCCTTCTGGCCAGTATGATGTAGAATCTCTACTGCTCCTGTCTTTGTGAAAGTATATAGACCAAGCAAAAAAAATAAATAAAGACGGAGGAAAATTAACGATAAACAATTTAAAAAACTGAAAACTTAAAAATAATACGTGATAAAAGATTTTGAAAAATGAATTCGGATTCTGCTCGCCTAAAGGCGTTTTAACTAAAGGCATTTCTACGGCAACTAATATCAATTTATATGCTTATTAATTGATATTGATACATGGCATACTAGAAGAAATATACTCGTTGAATATTGTAAATATTCATTAAGAAGCCGTAGCCACAGTTTCACTTATTCACTTAGCTAGTCGTTGACGTAACTCAAATGATATTTGTGCCATAGATTCCTAACGTTCAGTTGCAACATTTAAGGAGGGTTAGGAGTATTCCAACGGTTTATAGCACGCGACGTTGGAATTACCCTGCACTTAAAGAGAAGTAATCACAGGTTCACACTCCTCTCCGTAGATTACTACAATGGGAGAACTCAGATCATCACGTGTGTATGCAGGGGTGCAGCGAAAGAGGGGGATTGTCGCGTAAAACTCCCTCCCGATGCACTATAAAAACCTTCTATTTTTAGCATTTGATGAGGCCAATAATGACTCCCGAATCAAACACTGCAGAGGGATTGTGAGGGACAGAGAGGCCCGGGAAAAGGAAGATACAGAGAGAAATGACGGAAAGAAGGTGACGAAAATTGGACGGATCTGATTATATGGAGATTGCGAAATTTTTTAATTCTTCAAGTAGGGATATATATAATAAAACAGAAAAAATAACATCAATAGGATTCAATATCTGATAAATTTAAATTTTATGAGCAATTCACATATTAAAGCGACGCAGGGGTGGACCGCCAGACATACTATAAAATACACTCGAACCCTTGAAAGATACTCTTGGATATGCTCCAGAGACCACTTAGATATTATCACAGTAATTGCAATTCATATTGAACCTCACACTTCAAATAATTATCTGCTTGAGATCTTATCAATCTGATAATCATTAGTAGTTTCTAATTACAACAGATTTTGAAAAATAACTTTAAATAGTCTATAATTTTAAGAGATATTTTACAAAGACATCATAAGTTCCTCATCTTGTGAGCATTGAGTTTTTATTTGCATTGTACATAAATGTAAAAGTACTTTTAATTTATGGAATTAAATACTATAATATTATTTTGATTTCACGCTTCATAAAGAGCGGTCTAATGGGTGATTGATGGTACAATAAAGAGGGAAAGTCTCCAAATTAAAATCCACCTCAGATGGCACCTGCTAGCCAATGCAAATTCGGGGAAAAATTACATTAATTTATTCACGTCCTTCGTAATTTATGAATAATCTTATTTATATGCCGTTATTTAAAATGACAAAAATGAACAAAGAAAAACACATTTTCGCTCAAAACAGTGAAGGAGGCATTTCAAGCATTTCGCTTCATAAAATATTTTAGCACCCATTCATTATGACTAGACTTTGGTACACACCCGCCAAGCTTATTATTTTTATCCTTCTCCAGTTACTTAAAATAAATAACCCCTTTACTTCGCTTTAATTTGTTTGCTACTCAAAATCGACCTAATTATTGGCTTTACAAACAAAATTATTGAGAGAGTATGGTCATTTAGGGCCGGCCTTAGAGTCGTTTCAAAGGAAGGCTTCCAGAATACTTCTAGCGTTGCAAGCCCAATAATAAATAGCCTTAAAATAAACGAATTTCCGATAAATATATTATAATTTAAAATGCATGAAAGCCACATGGGGTTTACAAAATTTCCCACCCCAGTTTATTTGCGGTTATATATTTGTGAGAACCTTGACTTATGCCTGAGGATGACCTCACAAATGGAAACTGGTCTCAGAAAAATTTTATATGGGATAAAAAAGTTTTCGCGTATAATTTATTCATATTTTATTTATTTAAGATATATTAAACTAAGATTCACCGGACACAATCGAGTAAATCTATTTTAATATTATTATTACCAAAATTATTAGCTTCCTAAACATTATCTTTTATTATCAAGAAAATCTCCTTATTGAAACAATAAAAAATAAGGAGAATTTCCCAAAATTATAATTAGCAATTAAGTTCGTCCAAAGAGCTGGCACACCTGATTAAATGTGTGAGTCAGTGGAGAGTTCATGGGAGCTGCTGCTGCTTTGAAGTTTGACATAAAGACGGGGCAGTCGGTGTTGTGGGGATGAAGAAGGGCGCCGCCACCTGAGCGCCAATCAGCTAATTCCGAATACGCTCCCTCCCCACCCCCGCTTGATTTCCGATGGATCAGCGAGGCTAATAGCTTTCTGTACCTAAGAGGCATTCCACGTTGTTGTGCATCCAAGATGTGTTTTCCACGAGGGCAATCAATTAAACCCTGACAACCCTGGTGGGGTGGGGCGTGAGCATCGCTCGCATCATCCTCCCGGCCGCGCCATTCCTTATTGGCCGATCGATCACGTCGAACGCACGGAGTCTGCACACACAGCAGCCGCGAAAAGAAAAGATGCCTTCCATCCAAGTCATCCACCGCAAGCACCACCTTCACGGATAGAACTTCATCAATAAATCGTTATCAAAATTAAGAAATTAGTTATTATGGCCTGAAGATAAAGGCATCAAGGATAAATAAGATTAAATTATGGTATGATTTTGGTTAAGGTTCTGGATTAAGGATAATTATTTGACCATTTGGTTCATAACTTCAAGTTCATGCTTCAACTTCGAGCACAAATGATAGGTACATCCCTTTGAGGCATTTGGTATCACGATCCATGTGACTCACAGAAAAATTGCCTAAACAAGCCACTCTTATAGGAGTCTATCCCACCTATCTAATTTCTAATCCTGAATATTTATTTCTTTAACCAATGTCAAAAGTTAGAAAAATATTTAAATGTAATTTTTTTATGAAAAACAAAAAAGTAGTTCCAAGAATAATGGAATAAATAAAAACAACATTTTAATCCTATTTACAATACATATTTGACCATTTGGTCCATGATTGGTCCCGGCTGAAGGGCACTGATGATACACTCCTTTGAGATAGTTGGTATTACTATCCAAGTGATTTATTGAGGCAGTGTTCAACGAATATACATTGACTCAATAAGCCAGTCTTCTAAGAGACTTTCCTATGGCTTGAAATCCTTCTAATATTAGTTTTTTAATAACCAATCGCAAAAAATAAAAAAGCTTAACTGATTATAAATTCTCTAACAAATAGGAAAAAACTACCACTTTGCTACAAAAAATGATAAAATATTTAAAATCCACGGCAATTTTTTTCGTCATTAAATCACTTGTAATTGTGACGAATATTTCTCGGGTTTGCAGCCAGGTTAATGCTTTTATACAAGCCGACGTTTCGGGAGACAACTTGTCTCCCATCCTCAAGGCAGTGTTACTTTATGGAAGTCCAATTTTTCACTTGTAATTGCTTTAAAACTGTATATGTGATGAACGTAAACTAATGTCCAAGAATGCTGGTTTTCATTTTAATTTTTTTTAAATAACCCAACACTACACTGGCAACACAAATATGCGGTGAAAAATCAGTTACTCATTTAAACAGGCTGGTTGGGGTGAATGAACAGACTCAACGGAACGACAAATACAGCCGCCTGCTAAGCGCGATAATCCTGAAAGTGACATGATTACTTTAATTTTTTAACGTAATTATAGTGCTCAACATAAGCTGTCAATTTCAATTAGCTCAAAGCACGAACAGAATGGCTAACCCAATGGAAGGGTGACCATTTCTCTCGGAGAGCCTCATTCCATACTTTCTAACATATCTGGTGCACATTTTTAAGGGTGACATATTTTCTAATGCATTCCATAAACCCTATAAAATTAAGAAAAAACTCGAGGGGGCAACATAAAAGGGAGATCTTTTCACTTCGGATACGACAACATACATACCCCTGCCTTAATGATTGATTTGAGTAACAATTGCCTCAGTTGATTTGAGTCGATAATTTGCATAAAAATCGAAAATACGAATAAAATTCCTGAATAAAAATTTTGTTACAGAAGCAAGATAAATTATATATTGCCGTCACAGTATGCAAAAAATGTTTCCACATTCAGGTTGTAAATTTATTCATCCACGGTTACTGACAAGCAATAACAATTGGTAACGTAATTGAACTATTGAGAAAAATGAAATGCTAATACCTCTATATTTGAAAATATGAAATATGTTTCACCCAAAATTTGATTAAAAACAGCTAATATTTAATACCAATCAACTCAATTTATGCATCTACAAAAAAGGGTGATTTTTAATGTTTCAAATTTACTCTGAAATAAATGTGTTATTTAAATATAATCCTTGCCAATGAGGTTAAGTCTTCCATCGAATTTTTTTCAACTTATCCCATACTTGCAGAAAAAAATTGGACAAGTATTCTCCTCAACTATTTCCAGTAGTTTTGATTCCAATAAAGATGTTCCGCGGGGCTAACCGAACGAAATTTATTAAAAGCAGGATAATTTTATCAAAGGCATTCAAAATACCAATGGGGATTTCGATTTCAAGTTTGAAATGCGTATCATGTTAATTTCATTGATGTCATCGCGGAAACTATTTTCCGGTTTTATCGAGATCTCATTTATTCTCAAATCGATTTAACCATGCTATTTTCCTCGTATTAAATCATTGATGCCCCAAATTCCATTCCAAATCGCTCCTTTTTTAGCATGAACCCTGCATAGACTTTTTAAAATGTGCTATTGGTGGAAGGGAAGCGTTATCGACATTAAACCTTCACGTTTATGCGATGGTGCAATAGGTTCAATATTTTCCGTGATTTGGGATTATATTAATGCTAATAGAATATTTTTAATTAAAATCATTTTATACTTTTTTTGCAATTTTATACCAGTGCGTGATAGCGAGAAATATTATATTCAAAATATTAAAAAAATTATAAATAAATAATATAAAAGCACGCTGAATACTACCAGAATTTTTTACAAAAGCTTCATTCAGGAAAATACAAAGATAATCATCAAGAGTTTAAATGATTGAAATCACTGCGAGGGGTTTTGATGAGATTAATAACGTCGCAGAAGCAAAAGCTAAGTCACAAGCGGAATATTTCAGGAGCAGACGCAGTGGTTAGCCCGCCACCCCGTTAAGCTTAGAGTGATGGGTCGGGGAGGTTGTAAAACGCCTTTCACCTCCCATACGTACCGTTGTGACGCGTTTATCACATGCATCATCCACGCTCCCTCACGCCTCGTTCCGCGTTTTAAGCCGCTGCGGGAGTCTGCGACACCGACATTGGCAGCCTCATCCCTTCAGCGCTTTACTCCTACCATGTGCCTGGCGAATGGGCGGACCCGTCAATACTCGCACCCCACGGCACTCCGTGCGGCTGTCCCGGGTTCGTTCCTCCCCCGCGCCGAGTTAGTGCTATCGACCTCCTTCCTCCGCTCGCCCTAAAGGGTCCCATGCCCACCGAACAAACCCCTCACAGAGGCGATGCCCCTGCAGGAAGACTCAAAGCGAGGATCAAATCATTTCGCTACCCTAGGTGTGAAAGAGAGAGCACGTCGCGGCCGTGCCGTGATAACAAGTGGGACAACCAAGAGGAATTCCATCCCCTTAAAACTTTATTCATGCTGCCATTCAGGACATGCATGTTTATGGGTTTTCAAAAGCGTCCACAGAGCGGCGATGAGAGCAGAGACAGGCACCAGGCCAGATAGACATTGCTTTCGAGAGGAGCTTGGCTGGTATGCAAGCTGCGTGTGCTGGTAATTTGTTTTGGTCAATTCGCACGTATCGGACTGTTGATTTCATTAAAGCATACATTTCGTTTGCCTAGTGCTGAATGTTCTATTCATCGTTTAGTTATTGGTAGACTTTAGGAGGCGTAGCAATTTCGAAAATAGGAGTGACTAGTTGAGTCGTCAGCAGATATATCGCGGGTTGTCGTACAATTTATTTTCAGTTTTGCAGATGAGAATCTGCATTAGCAAAAACATTGACAGGTTATGAATTAAAATAGTTATCACGGATATATATATATCGATTATCAGCCCTAACTATAGCTTATTCATCTGTGAAATACAAATCGATCTGCCCTCAGAAACACGAGGGGCGAATTTTGAAAACCAAATTTAATGCGCGATTGTTGACATCACATTAAGCCTTTGACTGGAGAGATCTCCACTGTAATTTTCATATATCCGTGCAGCTGACCGTCGAGGGCACAATACTCTTAGAAAAATTTTTAAATGAGAAAAGCTGACCTATTAACGAGAAATTTCAACGAATAGGCTTAAAAAACGTTCTAAAATAAAAATAACCAGTTTTTAGAGTGGAAATGTTGATGATCTACACCAATCGCTACGAAAAATCTAAGGTAAGGAGTTCCAAAATTATCACGCTGTTCTCCAAGTAAGTCAGATATGAAGTAGCTAAATGGGCAGAGAGTAATATTATAGATTTCAATTTGTTCGAAATTGAGACTGAAAAGATGCAATAAGTCTTTATCAAGGGGGAATTATTAAGAAGACTGCCCAATTGATTAATCAATTAAGCGGTAAAATTTCACTAAATCACTTCTTTCAGGCTAACCATCCATTTATTTATATTCTTATATCTGCATATAATTTTAATTGTCGTGTATCAAAATTTTATTAAATGATGATGCAATTGACAGCTTACTAAATGCACAGAAAATATCGATTACAACGGCAATTTTCGATATAGTTTTAAACTTACGACTCCGTAACCTCAATTTCTTCAATTTATTAGAAAATTTAACAGGAAAAATTATGAGACTTCTCATTTCAAGCTTCCCCGTAAGCCATGGATCTATTAAAAATATTCAAGAGGATCAAAATAAATTTAAATATTAAATAAATCTAGATTTTCTAGTCTTTATAAAAATAATGCATTCTATCCTGGAAGGAAAACACGCAATCGTCGTTTTTTATGGCATATCAATGCGGTTAACTTTATAAGCAATGTCAATATTTTACTAGATTCCTAAAATCTTCCTTGTTTTTAATAGCCATATCACCGTGTATTCCAAATACTAAAATAGTATATAAAGTTGCATTTCAGAAAAATTTTCGGATAATTTTAGTCAGAATATTGTAGTGAAAACAATAAATTACAGGTTATAAAAAACAACATGTCTTCAGGCATGTGGGTGCTATAAAATATCCACACCTTTCACCGTCGACTGCCTCCATCTGGACCATCGCATTGAGCGCCACCTATTGAAAAGAAATAAAAAATCCACCATCACTAAAACACAATATAATTCCATATTTAATAAAAGGAACTGGCCACCGTACTCAGAATGTGTGAAACTCACACTCCTGTAGATTATTTCGAGATGAGCTCTACCCTCACCTATCCAAACCAACCTTCAGGTTGAATCACTGAGTGAGTGGTATAAAAAATGGTACCTCTTGTTAACATTAAAGATTTTTTCATTAAGGTGGATTTTAATCCATTTATCATAAAAATATACCCAGAAAATACGAAGAATTTGATATAAAACTGACCGTTTCGCTGGCAAATATTTGTTGCTCCTTCTTAATCGTCATTTAAAATGCAATGGAAAATAGTGCGAAAATTAAAGTGTCAATGCAAGAAAAATACAAAATGCTTGAATTGATTGAAATAATATTTTTGGAAACGACAAATACTTATACCTTAATGGCGTTAAAAAATCCTTCCGCAAACATATAGGTTAAAAATTACGGTTGTTAGAATGATACTTGTGGATAATTCAAAAGCAGAACATAGAAAAAACACCGCCATAATTATAAACCACATCTGGTTATTTTAGTCGCACGCATTAGGATTCCATAACAGAAACTTGCTGCAACTGGCAAATAAATTCATCCTCAAATTTATGAGCATGCATATGAAATAGCCATTCACCATTAATGCTCAGGAAAAATGTTTTAGCTCATAAGTGATTCACCCAATGAAATCAAGTCACAACCACACATCCTTTTTTTTCAGGACATTCATTAGGTTTTATATTTCATCCGAATGAGAAAAATTAATTTTAATGGGGAAAATGCTAATTAGAAGTGGCCCACTAAATTATCATCAATACAAGTTCATAAGCACATTTTGGTACAGGAGACATGTGAATAACAACGCTTAGAGAGGAAGCTAGAAGCATATTTTCATGGATAATAATGAAAAAACTAATGCGTGGACAAGTTTTACATGATAGCAGAAATCGATGTTTCTACACAAACATTTATCGCTTCATCATTTATTTTGATGGCGTGCTTCCAAAAATGGTAAATAAGATTTCACTTACTTTATTTAGCGCATAAAAAGTAGCAGAACGCTATCTACGTAAAAAAATTCATTAAAAATAAAAAAATACATGATGACCTAGAAAGATTAGGCGTAAATAATTTCAAGTAGTAATAAAAAAAGAAATTTAGGAGAGAAATATTTGTTTTTCAGCAGAAAAATATAGGGAGAGAGTCAAATATATCCATCCAATAGGTATTCAAACACATATGGAAAGTTCTACATTAAAAAGTTGTACGACAATGAAGTATCTCCATTGTTGATAAAATTAATTAAAATTCAATATGAACATGCTAAACGGCACGAAAACATTAATCTGGATTTTTAAAGCGATTAGATTTCGCGTGGCGAATAGAATCGTTGTTTTATTCATCAAATCTGCTGATTTCTATGAGTCTCTTACTTTCTAACCAGGGGCCGTATTCTGTATTTCGTCGGTGCCGCACCGGTCGGTTTCCCTTTCAAGCCCACCGACTGGACATCAAACCGTACCGACAACGGATTCCGCACCGACGACGACACTTCCAGCGATTCTGTAAGGTCGTCGGTTTCAAACCAGTCGGTACGGTTCCCTCTCCTTCCCAAACAGGGAAAATCCGAATATATCCGAAGTTTCACGTGTCTCCACCAATGAAAGAAGGGTAAAAACAATAGAAGACTCATTGGCACAGTTTGTTGTCGTCATTCTCAATCTTTTTATTTGCGGAAATTACGACTTATAGCTAGATTAAGATAAACGATATTGGATAAGTTGTTACCAATGCTTATATAATGTGTGGTAGTAATGCTGTACCTACAGAATCGAAGGAAACAATATTACAACATCACAATAAAGTTTGTATGTGATGGAGATTGTTGTTGCTGGAATGAATTATTGAAACTATCCTTGAGATCGTAGTTTCTTTTTTTAAATATTGGTTCCGTATAATGCTATTTATTCATGATTTGGTAATATAGTTGTCATTAAGTAAGTTCCGAATAAATGTTATCAACGGAAGGTTACCCGTAGCAGACGAAAATAGCACACCATGGAACGTGAACGTAGGATTCAAATGCAAATGTAAATGTCATATTAGAGAAACAAGTTAGGAAATTGTTATAAAAATATGGAGCTGGGTGTAATTAAAAGAAGTGTAATGACGAGGAAGTAAATAAATTGTGATTGGGTGAAATACATATGTATATAAGTTGCGCATTCCAAGTGAGAGAAAATGATAATATTGCGGTAAACCTCATACTTATTAACAAATATCTTCTTTTATCGTCAAGGGAATCAATGGTTGACGATGAAATGAAATATAGTTGCCCGTTACAAATGAAAGAAACTGATACCGTGGTGGCAAACTTCATACTTAAATAAAAAGATCTTATTTCTATGCCGAGAGAAACGCCAAATTGATGATTGAGTGAAATAACAGTCGCCTATTCAGAGTGATATAAAGTGATAACATTGCGGCAAAACTCATATTTAATCAAAAATATCTTTTTTATGTCAAAGGAGCAAATATAAATGATGATAGAGAGAGATAAAGCCTATTACAAGCGAGTGAAAGTGGTAACATAAATGAGAGAAAGTCATTATATGTTAGCAAACCTCATTTTTACTAACCATTATCTTATATTTCTGTCAAGGTAATTAATATAGATGATGACACAGTGAATTATAGAGGCGTATTCGAAGGGGCAGAAAAAGATAACATTGCAGAAAACCTCATTATTTACTCGGTGGTGAGATAAAAACAAAATAAAACGTACAATGCGCACCCACGATTCATGAAACCCACTATTCGGTGGCCGTACCGACACCCTTTTGCTGTCGGTACGGCTACCGACGATCTCCCGTCCTCTCGTCGGTGCCGCACCGACCGGGTTCGTACAGAATCGCACGACTTCTTACCGGGAGTCGGTGTGACGTCGCACCCGACGAATCGGTGCCGCACCGATCGGTTTGGAGTTACAGAATACGGCCCCAGAACCTGTAGGAATCCGCATGAAGCAGTAGTGGATACAAAAATGCGGGATTCCAAATTCTTACTCGTTCGATTACTGCCCATTGGTTATTTACAAAATAGGGGCGGTTTTTCAGGTATTTCATGAATAACCCACCAATCCCGGAAACAGATCCCGGTCTCAGCGTGCGCCCGCCGTCCAGCGCTTCGCCATCCCAGGGACGGATTTGAAAAAAGCAAGCGCGGATCCGGCCAGTAGAAGAGAGAGGTGTTAACCTGCGATTTCCTCCGACCGGATTTATAGTGTACGTTTCCCAAGCACCGATGGCTGCGATAGCAACTCGGTGACTGTCACGACAGCCAACAAATGCATAATTTACAGCTCTTCGCTACTTGATCACAATGTTCCATCATATTGTTATGGCTGGAGTCTTAAGCGTCGTCGGCCGGGTTTATATGAACCTCCCAATGAAGCTGTTGGGAGTAATTACTTATATGTATTAGTTCTGAAATCAGAAGCAATTCTATTTCATATATCTTCAGGTATAATGGATAAGGCTTGGTAGTATAATGCAAACATAGTCAAAGTAAAGTTACTTTCACCGGAGAAAATTTAATTGACCATTAATGAGCATCAAAATCAGCTTTAAAAAGCTTAAATATAATCATCCGATATAATTAAAATGCTTGGAATTAGTCAAGGAGTGTTCAGCCGAATATGCAGTTTCTTTACATTCTGCACTGACACTTGCATGTGATGGATGATATTTGGAGGAATATATAAGCTTGATAGGCGCAGGAACGACTTCATCATTTTCGTCCTCTTACGGTACATACACGCTTATAATTCACACTGATGATCGCAACCGCACGAGCGCACACGCACCACGAGAGGGCGAACAACATATTCTTTACTTTTCAGGAAGCATTTGCTGCCACTAGCCGGAAATTAGGAAAAGGGTCACGAATAAAAAAAATAAAATTTCAGAGGGATCTACCCTGATTGCTCTAGATGATTGCTAATTAATAAGTGTACTGGTGAAGGATTAAGTGCTTTGCCGGCGAATTTGTTGATGAAGTCTTCACGGAAAATCAGCCGGGTCAGGATGGACATTGCTGCCAACGTCCTTCAATGTCCTTCTAATAATGGCCTTTTAATTCACCCTGAAGATGATGGCAGAGAAGGCCATTAAAACGTTGGCATCCTGACCCGGCTGATTTCCCGTGAAGACTTCATTGACTGTACTGGTTGCTATTTGCGAGGTGAACCCAACAGATGGCAGGGCTAGACAGGGGAAACGCAAGAGATTCCTCGCCACTTTCTGTGAAGTTGTATACTCTTTTGGGGAGGTACACCGAAAAGACTTCATTTATTGAAGTAATGGTTTCAATTTTTCAACGGATCGCAGTGTTTCTCTCGGAGAGGAAAACAAAATGACCGCAGGGTATCGCGCAGAGCAGGGGCCTGTGGAAGCACGGCGCGTGAAGGCGTCACGGTCGGCTGCGGCCGCGACCGATGAGATGCGGTCCCTGCACAAGGGCCCGGGGCCTACAATTGATCTTGGCGCTTGGGGTGTGTGAAAGGCCATACAGTCGTCGCTCCTTACTGCCGTAAAAATAAAGGATATAGTGAGGAGCAGCGTTGAGGGTCGTGCGGTGTAAAATTGCGGGGCGATAACGCGATTTCCGTCGTCTCGCGACGTACTACACCCAACAAAACAGAGTGCATCGCCTCGGGACCCAAGGATACAGCGAGGGAGGGCGGATCAACAATTGCACGGCACGTTCCAATTGACACTTCCCTGCGTTGACAATTCAGCGAGAAGATTGCAAAACTCAAATTTTAACTCAGAATACAGGTTCCATTTGGCTAAATAATGAACTTTCCATGCTTTTAAGTAAGAATACTACCAGTGATTATAATCTGAGGCTTCAGGCGAGATGGAGTGGAAACGGAACATAGTGAAGAAGCAGGAGCAATTTCGACAATTTAAAATATTATTGGTACTACCGGTTTCGCTCACAGCATCATCAGGTACAATATATCAAGGTGTCCAACGTCTTAAATAGGACACACCCCCATCCTTCCTTTCCTATTTAAGACGTTGCACACCTTGATATATTGTACCTGATGATGCTGTGAGCGAAACCGTTAGAACCAATAAATTTAAAATTGTCCAAATTGCTCCTACTTCTTCATTACTACGAGTGATGGTTTAAAAACTAGATTTACAGGCAAATGTCGCATTAAAATTGACTCCCTATTTACCCGCGTCATTATATGTAATAACACCCGCAAAAATGTTTAGTGGCTTTTTCAACTTGATAAAACCATTAGTAAGATTGGGAATTGTTGTATTTCCACCGGGTTTTATTTTGACACGGCGGGTTTTGTTGATACAAACAATATTATAGAGTGCTATGTTCGTAACATCGAAACGCGTCGCGTTAAAATAAAATCCAACGGAAATATTGCAATGTCTCATTTAAATAATATTAAGAACTTCCACCCCATCGCGCCTCACATCATACAAGATATTGATAAAACCAGCTTTCCATAGATCTCAGAACATAAAAATAATTTAAAAGCTTTATAATTTAGAGCATTTTCTTTAGTATTTTGGTACATAAGAGATAAAGCAAAGGATACGAAGCTAATAGGATATTTAACAGTATAAATTTGAAAATAAACCATTCAGGCCACGGATTTTTGTTAGCAAGTGTTCAAATTAAAATAACCTTCATTTGATAAATTCATCTTTTGGAAACGGTCTCAATTATGTGTGATGCTTTTCAATCAATAAAAAAAGTTAGAACACATTGTGACTCAAAAGGGACATACTGAACGAATATATTAGATATTCGAGATACTTCTAGTACTTCCAAGCGTAAATCCAGTTTAAAAACGGATTACATTTGTAATATATAAAAAATTAAGGGACAGCAATATATGTAACCAGTAGAATGATTTTGGTTCCACCAATTATTCAGAATAAAAAAATTGGTCACCACTATAAGATAAAAAGAGCCTGATTTGAGCCGGAGACTGTGAAAACTGACTCCAAATATTACGAAATTATGGGATTCATTGAGACATTTTCTGATGAATTCGACATTCGGTATTCATTTACTATTAAAAACCACTATAAAATTCAAACCGGAGTAGAGGAGGAAGAACCATTAGCTAATTACAGAACAATATAATTTATTTATCTCTACTTTGCTTGCTTTAAAGGCTTTCCGTTCGAATTAACTTTCATATTTTCGCATGGCCTCACTTCAATTCAATTATAATTTTGACATAATGCATCACTCAAAATACATCAACTTAGATTTACTTTCATAAGCATAAATTTAATGCCTAGGAGTACAGCTTTTTAAATTAGCTACATCAGTATATCATGAGGTGAAAAACGGAAGTAATGAACTAAATATAGTGGGGTAGTTGGATAGGACATCACGGGAGAAAATTTAACATGAAATTTAAAAGAAAATCGGCTACCAAGCAATGAATATTCGAGGCCAGTACGTTTCAACCTGCATACGTTTCCGGGATTTTTTTCGCAATGAGAGAAACAACGCGGTTGCATACGTGATTCTGAGCCAACCTTCCGCATCGCCAGGTTATCAACAAACGAAAAAAAGCGAGCACATAGCCACACAAAGGGAGTAACGCGGCGTGACCTTTTTTCATCGGGCTTCTTTCTCGATGTTTTCCGCGCTCCATTCTAAACTGGCACGAGCGATGTCGGTTAGCGGGCCTTGGGTGGAACGAGACGCTAAAAGGTTTCCGCGGCGAATGAACGCAACACGTGCATCTCAGAGTGGCTGGGGCGCCATCAAATAGCCTCCTCCCTCGACGGACGAGTGCCTGCCTGCCATACGAATGTGTGCGGCGGTGAACTCACTCCTCAGCCAACCCACATTACAAATGCCTCTGTACGCATTGTAAAAAAATACTACATACGATGGAGAATTTCAGCGGTTCGGTGAATTTTCCTCACTCTCTTATTTTTTCGAAATTGTCAATCCACTAAAATACACACCGGCGATAATCCACATACTCCCTAGCATTTACACCTGCTTCGAGAGCTCTTTGAGCCACGGAAATTGGTACAAACCGTAGATAAGATAGCAGTACGTAAGTTTAACAATTTACCGCAAATTGACTGGAGAAAGAAATCTAATTTAAGATAAATGCATATTGTGCGAAAAATCCACAGAGAAAAAATCATTCGCCTTACGAATGATTTTTTCTCTGTGGATTTTTCGCACAATTTGTGCATTGCGGGTGACTCCCGTAAAAGTTATCACCGCGGCTAGTCCCGGTATACTTTAAAAAATAAATGCATATGTTTATTTTTCAAAAACTTATGTTGTTTTTAATTCGCTCAATAACCCCCAGAAAAGTCACTAATTAAAGATGATCACTCGCTACTTAAATTACAAAAATGGTAATGCTTATAAACATAATATTAACGTTAGCAATATGTTTGACTTCAACTGCATCATATAGGTTCCTACTGTTCATAATAGCTGATGGTGGCGTGTAAGCAACGGTAGTTTCTTTTACTGGATGATAGCATTGACTTTGATCATTGATGGTGAGATAATTACGAGGAGAAAGACATCATGGATTTTTTCACAGTAAGTGTAGAAATGCTACAGGAGGCAGTTTGTTAGATAAAGTTTGGAAACGAAAAATTACACTCAGAATTCGTTGGAATACATTACTTCTCTTTCTTTATCATGGCCATAACTTAAGTCACTTTCATTTTACTTGTTTCCCAATAATTTTATATACACGGAATAGAGGTCACCAAATGGAAAACTAACTAAAAGGGAAATGAAAAATAGCAGCATTTAATCGAATTAAAATAAACCTTTACGGTTTAAGTTAAAGACTTCTGGAGACGCAGTGTCTTCTCCAACTGTAAGATCAAAAATATTAAGAAACGGCCTCGGAACTCACTGATCAATGACTCAAAAAGAGTTTAGTCAGACGCGGACTGGAATTTGATAATTGAAAAAATGATTGAATTTTGTCAGGAAAAATATTTTCCAAAAGTATTTAAAAGCCTGAAAAATACGGAAAAATCAATTATTTACAGAGTGCTTCCCCCAAGAATGGCATGAAAATTACTTATGTGCATATCAATACATTTATTCATGCATACAATCCTCGTGCGAGAGAGAATTCTGCGCTCAATTGTGAAATTACAATGCACATTGACTTAACTGCAGTATCCCGGTTTTTGTAGATCAATAAAGCTAATGGTGGCTAATCCATCTGAGGCATGATTATCTCATTATCAAACTCACAAACAACAATGCACTAAATTAGAAAATTTTGCGTTAAAATTTTCTAATCATTTCCAATTATAACTATTTCATAATATATCACATTCCCGTGCATGGCTTTCACGCAATGAGTCTGAATGAAAATATTTTGTCACCGGGAATGTAGACATGAGCGTAACTTAAAGAGTACACATATTTCATTCCACGGATATTTGCCGATGGAACGTTAATCATGGGGTGAGGTTGACAAGAGTAAGAATCACTTGGCTGAGATTTGGAATGCGCACTCGTCATCCCCCGGGGGGGTGGGGGAGGGTAGGGGCTCATATTTTCACTTGAGCCACGACATCCCGATTAGCGAGGCAACATTACATTCTCCGAAAGTGGAAGGGAGGGGCGACCAACTTGGAAAATTCCTCTCCTTCGCAAGGGAAAGAATGAGCCGAGGGACACTCTCAGCCGCCCCTAGACGCGAGATTTCCCCTCATCCCTAATTCAACAGGACTAAATAGAATCCTCCTCCCCCCCCCCCCCCCCGATTTTTCCCTCTCTCCCCACTCTCGCAAAACAAGAAGAGCCCACGGGGGATATCCATTCTTGGAGACCCGCCCACGACATCTAAATTAGCGCCAAAATTCAATTCCCGGACTCGGGCGTCACGATCCATCATCGGGAGCGGGCGATGAATCCATCCGAGGCATAATCGTGGCAGCACGCCGGGCGGAGCCCTATCGATCCATCGCCGAGATTAAAGAAGGACCTACCGGCCGCCCTTGCCCGCCCCCCCCCCCCCACGACGCCCGTGGGCACGTCCAACACGAGTCATATTTGTTTAATTGCGTTAGACGTTGAAGAGTGGCAGAGAATTGTTGCAGTTTGGTGCCTGTCGATGCATTTCAACCTTTGGTGAAGATATAACATGTGCGTTAAAGTGGTCACACGGTAGAGGCGTGGAGCGACTTCAAACGTACTTTCATGTTTAACCATCGATATATATAATATAATAATATAACTTTACTCCATTTACATTCAAACATATTACATCAGAAAACACTTTAACAATTGTGGAATATACAGGTACCCCTTATTGAATAGTTTTGGGGCTACCACCTTACACTTTTTGTACAGGTCTGGTGCAAACATACATGAAAAGAAAAATTATTTCTTTGTATTCAGCGATTTTTTATCTTACCGATTGCAATCACTTGTGATACTTCAAAAATGTACACATGGATAACTAACTTTCTTACATAAATGCTTAAGAATTACATACATACAATGTACTATATATATTAAATAGTTATTTGATCAATAAACTTAATTATCGGCTTCAAAATTTTAAAAAATTAACATTGCAAATAGAAATAAAACCTTCCACCGTTTATTGTTTTTCTGAAAACCACTAACTAAGAATTAAGAAGAAGAAAATAAGAACTAACGCAATATAATTTTGAAACTGTGCAGCTGAAGTCGCTCCTGCGAAGAGCGGAGAATGAAATGTACCATTTATTACTCTACCATCAATATCATTCCTCTCATTTGTAACAATCATAAGAGCACTATTGTTTGTTATTTATTACGCTAGTAACTGATTTCCCCCTCCAATTGGGTGCTTGGCAAACCCTCGACGCGAACAATTTTGAAACATCTTTGTTCGCTTCAATTTCTTCGCCATCATGTAATTATGGGTTTTGAAAGATATAATTTAGAATACATATTTAAGAACTTGGTAGTATCAGAGATAAATATTTTCTTTCGACAGCTTTGGATAATTTTAATGGGCTGTTAATCGCAATCAAGGACCTAAAAAGCTCTAAATAACAAATACACTACAATTTAAGACCATAATTTTTCCAAAAATACAAAATTTCCTATGGGGAAAATTAAGAATAATATTCAAATTTCTTACCGCTTTCTAAATCCTTGGAACCAAGTGGCCTTGCCTTATTGTCAGACGTTAAACTAGCTGACGGACACTCATCTTGCGGAGCACTTTGCTATCGTCAACACCATCAGGAAAAGTGGAAAAGTCTGTTTCAAGCAAGCGTTCTATTGAAGGCATTGCAAAAGAAATATGCTTATTGGGAAAAATGTAATTAGCTTTCCCATGAAAAGCCTGTCACACCTAGCGTAAAATAAAATCAACGAATAGAAGTTCTCAGGTAGGCAATGTCCGGGTAGTTCAAATTTACTTCCGTCATTATTTCTATCAAAGGACGGAAGGACGATGCCTTCATCCCCATGCCGAGAATTTTCTTCCCGCACAGAATTTTCAAATTTATTGACTAATGAGTTATCCATGTCACTAGGATGTTCACACTCTTCCCTAAATAAAAAAAGTTTCCTCCGATATTTTTTCCCGCGAGGTCATTGACGTGATACGTCTGCAGAAATTTCATTAATACGCCCAACCATGTGTTTTTTATTTAAGGCTGCATCGACATTTTCCCGGAGAATTTTATTGCCATCCTTTACGACGTCAACAGCTCTTTCCGGTAGCTCTGCGTCATACCTGCGCGCGCCGCGCCAAACCCTCACCGGTCACCCTCACTTAGTTGCGTACCACGTCGTTCGGCGGAACTAAACTAAGTTACGCTATGCGTTATATTGCCCGACATAACTTCCGCACTTCGACGATATTCTCCAAAACGATTGGTTGTAAATGTGCCTTTTGATGGAATGCAATAGTAATCCATTCACATACAACCAGAAAATTGCATAGCAGTTTCTTTCGCGCAATTAAACTCGTCGTGTAACTTCCGAGTCGAATAAAGATTACCCGAACGTATCGTATTTAAAGGAAATGCCACTCATTGTATCATCTGTAGGTCCTGACGTCTGATTACCTTGAAGTAAAACGCAGAATTCAGAAATTAATGTAATGTACACCCAGCAGGCGTATTTGCGCGAACTCATCCCTTCCTCCACGGGGATATGCGCGTTTACAGTATCTTACGGGGGTGTGCTAAAAGCTGTTGATTGGCCTAAAAATGTGATAGAAAAAGTCTCACCTTAATATTATATCACTAACCCGTGCCCCAAAGAGAATTTTTGGAAAAAATACAATTTTTATCAAAAATTCGTAATATTCCCCACTTAAAAGAAAAACCATGCTTTATAAACTTAACTTTTTCTTTAAATAAGAAGCAATTTTACTGTATACAAGTCTGTAAATACAAAACGGAAACATACGGCAATACTTAGAAATTTTATTGCATTGTAGTGTTGCATACCCTTCCATTTTAGTTGAAATATTGACGCTTAAAAGCATCACAAACTCAATTTCCCAATACTTTC
Source organism: Ischnura elegans (assembly GCF_921293095.1). NCBI lineage: Eukaryota > Metazoa > Arthropoda > Insecta > Odonata > Coenagrionidae > Ischnura > Ischnura elegans. The sequence continues at coordinate 12,570,181 of NC_060250.1, read as the reverse complement.
CAATTTTTTATTTTAAGATCTGTAAAATTGGAAGCTATAGATGTTTTAAATATTTTTCTTGACATAGGTTTAGACACATCAGCGGAATTTACCACTATTTCACTGTAAGTGTACTCCGGCAATTGCAAGAAAAAAACATGCACGTACGATCGCTCTAAAATGCTCGCCCATTCTCATCTTTATGAAATCATTCCTCAAATGGACAGTTGGCATCCTTCCCTTACCAGTCTCTCCTTCGCTCAGTTAGGACCACGTTCCATTGCTATGGGCGTTGAATCTCCCTTCCAATCATTTGCAGTGGTAGTCTCACTTGAAGTGGGTGAATATAGATTTATTCCCATTGTGCTTTCTATAAAATGTCAGAAAATATTTTATAAAGAGCTAAATAAAATACTGATTTCATAGCGCTGTGCTAGCTAAAATATCTGATTCAGTGATCAGAATCTTCGCAGGAATTGGGTTGGCATGGTGGCCAAAGAGTTGGCTTCTTGCACATCGGGCCGGGGTTTAATTCCAGGCAGTGAAAGAGAATTTCCAGCGATCGCGTGATCCATGGTAGAGTTACGTGTGAGGGAGACTCCTAAGGCAACACTGAATCCTTCGGATGGGACGCTGAGCCGTGGTTCCTTTAGCGCTTATCAGCATGGGCAGGGTAATCCCGATACTGAGTTTCCCTCCATCCTTCTCACATGGCTCAAGTGACCTTAGCTGTTCGTCCCCCTCCAAATACCACGCCATAACAGAGAAACATCACTAATACGTTGTAAAGGAGAAACGTACTTTCGATGGAGCTGCTGCAGCTGAGAGTTTAATGAGAGCAAGTGATACGCTTCCCGAAAGGGAATGCTTCGCGACGATATCGCGATCTTTAGGTCTTAGGTAATTAATACAGAAGTCTAAATAAAGCTGTTCACCACTATTCCGTATTTTCCCTTTCAATTGTACCCCGTGAGTTTAGGCAACCCTCATCACGTTTAAGTCTTTAAGCTCAAGTCTCGCCTTTACCTCCGTGGAGCGGCCGTGGCGTAATAGACTAAAACGCACCAATTTGACTCGGAAACTGCAAAAATATACATGACCCTCGACTTAAAACCTATAATATAATAATTCAAATGTACTTTAAAGGTCGCATATTAAGTTACATTTATCTAAAATCGACTATATCTGCTAGTCTGGTGCTTTGCTCTCGACATGTCCATGCTCTACGGGTTACACAGCTCAAAGCAACCATCACGAAGACGTATTAGTTGCTAAATATTGTTGACCATATCCTGAAGAATATAAATGCTCTTCATAAAACTTCATAGTTAAAAGTTGAAAATATGACTATTGGCAGGTTTTTTTCGAAACGGGACCACTGTGCGCTGTGGCATATCTCCACGCTTAATTCGCGAAACTACGAATTACTGATGGGAGAGGGTATTAAGATATCACTGTGGCCCACAGATTAAAGACGATGGAAGAAACACTAAGAAGAATAAATTGACGAATAAATATTTAAGTTGGCAAAGATCCCAAACAAAGTGCTGAATTGATGCTGCTTACACATAATTGGAAGCAGATTTCTTTTGTAGAATTCAAATCTGGATAGTTTTTAAGGTTCGATTAACTGTAACGGATTGACTGTTATCTGTTCCTTCAGGGTACTATTTCACCATTTAACTAGCCATTTGATGATATGGTGTTTGATGATGATATGATATGATGATGATATTTTCACTATATTTGCTAAGAATTTTTACCTTTAGAGACCGAAAGAGATTTTTTATTATAGACTCTGTAATTACATGAGGGCAAACAAGGGGGCAGAAATCCTTATTTCTTTTCGCTAATTAAAAATATTTTATGGGCCAAGTAAAGTTCACAAGGCGCATTATGATAAGAACCATAGCTTATCCTCTTTCTCACCTTGAATTTCCTTCTTTGGAGAAAAACTTTACAAAAAATGGGAAGAAATATAAAATTTTTTCAATGACAACGCAGTCTCAAATAAAATGCTGGAAGAATGCGTTGCTGCAATAAACGTTCAAAGGTGATTCCTATTTTGAAATTCAAAGAAGAAAGTATTTTAGGATCGGTGGGGGTAAACAGATTTATAGCAAGTTGCAATATTTTTACCGTTATGATGCTGCTTAATACACAATACCTCACGACCTTCCCTCCCCGCGGCTGTCCGGGGATCGAACGCCGAGAGGATGGTTGGAGATAATCGCACTCACATACATACATCCATTGATATGAAAGTGCCCTGGTAATGCATTTGGTCGAGCATTCGACGCGGTATCGGAATGTTCTGTGCTCAAGTACCTTTAAGCATTTAAGCACATTTTTACCCCCTGATTTTCGGCTTCTACCTTCTTCCACGTCATCTTTGTCCTTGTCTATTATGCGTAGTGTGTTTCCTCTTATCCTTTTATGTGTATCCTTTCGTTATCCACTTATTAATTTACATATATTTCAGTAAAATAAATAATGTTTAAGGCACATATACGATGGTAAATAAATAATGGGCTTTAATAAAGTAATACATTTGATAAAAATATTTTCAATGGAATTGTAAAGCCTGATTTCCCAGATGAAATTAAAAACTATTGCTACAATTTTATAAATGGGTATCCAGAGCCGGTGATAAGAATAAATTGGAGAGAAGAGGGATTTTTACGTGCCATTTGTCACCATTTATTTCGTTAAACCCTTCTAATACATCCTCGTTATCTGGTTGGTGCACATTGCGGATGCCTCAGCATAAATATATCATTATTTTTGAAACAAACCTATTTCTTACATACCAATTATCATCTCATCATTACATCATTTCATTCATACACATTTCAAAAAATTCATATTATAATTGAATTTCGGGATCTAGTTTATTACTTAGAAATTTACCGCTTTCTATTTTATGTCACGCATGTGTATTGGCAATGATCAATGTGACTTCACTCTCTCCCGGTAAAAAAATTCGTGACAAATATTATAAAAAAATGATTTAAATCAATATCAGAAACCGTAAAATCAAATATTATAATCTAAAACGTCATGTCATTTGTTTTTTTTGCATTCCATCTGCCGCTATTTCTCTATGAAAATTTGGTGTAGTATGAGTTGCGGACAGTCAAGGAAATGTAACTGGATGGGGAAAACGAAACAGCTCAAGAACGGCTCTACTATGGAGGCTCTACTCCCTTAGTTACCGAGGACTTCAAGCAACTTACTTTCTCTTTTCCCTCACATCAAACGCTTTCATGTTTAAATAAATAAATTTCAGAAAGAGTGTATGAGGCTTATCACATCAAAAGTTTCCTTAGTGCTTAACGTATTTGTGTCTGAATTTACTCTTAGCTCTTATGCTTCAAGAAGGTTCCGCAAAGAGAAACTGTGAAAGCAAAGGCCATCATTTGCGCTTATTAGATTACCAACTCAACAAGCACCAATGAGAAACAGTTAGTTTACTAACCCTTAACATTCCACATTACGGGACTCCAGGTCGGAAAGAGTCATGAAGTCGCACAGTATTAATTTAGTTTAATATTCAACGGTAACATTAAAATTTTCCACCCCGTGTGTGACGGGAATCCATCGATATAATTATGTATGCGCATTTTCCAATTGACGCCATTAGCTCCACATTGTGTATAATGTTTCTATGAAATATTAAACTTGATGACTGATACTTCTGTGGAAGAACATAGACACATTCGTTTAAAAAACAAAATATTTTATCGTCCATTTTATTTCTTCTGCAAAGTTTCCATTGTAGCCATTTTCCGCGAAATTACATAAAAAATATTAACGCGCATAACAAGGCATTATACACATTTATTTTCATCCACCCACGAAAGCTTGACAGTGCTGGTGAGTGGAAAAGGGTTTTTAGACCCATAATTCCGGTTGCGATTTAGTGCTTTAATGGAGATGTTTAATAATTAACGATTTTAATTTATTCTAAACATTTAATGCTGAAATTTTCTCTCAGCTTAACACTTACTTTACTTTTACTTCTTACTTAACTTTTACATTACCTCTTTCTGTAATACCTAACGAGAGAAATATCTAAGAAGCTTTTGTGCAAAATTTCGCGAGATGTATGAAAAAGAATATTTTCCTTCCTCAAATTAGGTTCCCGAAGTGAGGGACTAATCCCCTCTGACAATGAGTGTATCCATTGGCTTTCGGACGGAGAGAAGATCTCTAGTTTCTGAGAAAAGCAGCGAAATAAGAAAGCATACTGGCGCATAATGTAGCCGACGACGATAAATGGAGTGAACTCTTCTAAATGGAGGCATGAGATGACAGTGGTCACTAGAAAAATTCTGCTGCCAATTCAAGTGAATAACGTTGCATAAATGGTTACTACTCCACAAGTAGACAGGCAATAGAAATAGTTGAAAATTAATCGTGAGATGTAGCAGTTAACCTGTATCTTTCAATTTTAATCTTTTGAATTAAAATCTACAATAAAGACCTCTTCTGTGAAACAGCTTCAACACAAAAAACACGACTATGGACTCCAGGTTAGGGAGTGTATCATTCTTTTATGTGCGCGTAGAGATTGAAAATATGGAATTATTTGGATGATGGGTGACCTCTTAAAGTCAGATATGGAGTAAATTCGAATTCCTACATAGATTTGATACAGATTTACCCGGAGAAGAAGGTCTATAAGCATTAGGTCAATAAATTAAAATATATATATTTCTTGAAAAGAGAATCTATCGTAAGTTGATTTCGTTAATATTCCCGCAATCTTTCTTTACGATATGTAAATTTTCTAGCACCTTGTCCTTCCCCACATTTATTAAGAGAAACTTTTTCCCTTGGAATGTTTTCTCAGAAGTTTTCCTACTTAACGAATGCCATTTATTTTTATGGTTTCAGAGTGTATCTGGGTATTTAAGGCAAGCAATAGGTTAGTTTCAATCAATCATTTCACCAGCTTCATAATATTTATGTTAGAATGTTTTTTATCTTGTTCACCTTTTATAATATTTTTAGATTATCTGTCTGATCATAGGTGACTGTTTTTTATGAATTAATAAAAAATTTAAGGCCAACGTTTCGGAACTTTATTATTTCATTTTCTTACTTTTCAAGGCTCTCATACAAATAAAAACCTTACTTGCTTTATTGATTAATTTATAGAATTTTTTTAAATATTAGATACCTATACTCCATGGAATAGCATGCAAATAGTAATAGTTATATTGTTGAGCCATGAACCAAAGTACTTCTAGCATGGGTAATTAAGAAAATAAGTATTTCCCTTACTCTTCCACCATGGCTTTCGGCGATGATCCTCTACAGACGACTAAGATAAGATCGTTCTCTCATCTCAGTAACGAAACGAGCGAAAAGTGCTTTTGGGAATGAAGGAGAGGGATCTGTGGGAATCGGGATTTAGAGTGACGGGATGGGAAGCGCTTGCTGAGGGGAAGAAGAGTTCGCCGAGAAAGAAACGAGGAAGAAAAATGTCTGCGGGGGCGGAGTGAGATTCGTCAAGCTGCTCAGCGACGTGGAAAGGCTCACGCCCGCCGCCCCTGGAAACTGACGTATCTGCGATCATGAACAAAAATGACGGCGCTTGTGTTTCTGCCAAGATGGCGGCGGAGCGCACGGATAAAAAATTGAGCAAGCGCCCGGCCCCCCTCCCACCCGACTGTTCAAGTGACGTCATAATCTAATACAACCCCTGGTTTACAGTGTGAGCGCACCTTTCACATTTGCGAGAAGCTTACCGTTTTCAAAACTCCTCATGCAACTTTAAAAAAGCGCATGTTAACAAGAGATTTGAGAAATCGCTCTCCACGCTTCAAAAGAAATTTATGTCACCGACCTGGATTTCAACTCAAACAGTCGTTATCAACGTGAATCCACTGCTTAAGTTGAAGCCGAGGTCGACGAAACAAGGCTCTGCGAAACTTCGCAGGGTGATATCATTACTATATATCGCTTTGTGGATCCACAAATTAAACTCTAAATATGTCCCATAAGAGGAAATACCATTTGTTTTTAGTCCTGTCGATGTTTTGAAAAATTACTCTTCATATGCGAGAAAACTTAAATGTTCCATTTTCAATCAACAAATATATTCTATTCAACAAAAGAACATAACGTAACTTAGCCACACCTGCTTTTTTATCTCTTTGATGTATTCACCAGCCTTTCATAGCTTTGATAAGTTTTTTAAATAATTGTTCAGCAACATACTCATATACAACTAACACACTACAGATTTACAGGATAGAGCGTTGCTTAACGGGTCTGCTGATCTAAGGGCCAAGGGTTCAAGTACGAGAAAAACAGTCAACCGCACCTTGACAAGTTCTTGCGGTGCAAGGTGGCATTGGACACTGACACATTTACCCTGAATTCGCACGTCAGTCGTCCAGTCCGCGGTGAACTTCATTCTGACAAATTCAAATCACCTTGACGATGAAGATCAGAGAGTGATACGTTTCATTGTGGATGCGCGACCCGTTTTTCATACAATTCATTAATTATTACGCAGCGTAAATGATATAAGGAAGAGTGCTATTAGCAACTAGACAAGTTTTTGCTGCCAAAATAGCAAATTAACTGATTAAAAATGTTATGCTGCAAAGTGCAATTGACTTTTGAATGAAAGAAACATTTGTTGCTTATAAAGTTGTCGATGAGAGGCTGAAATGTCATAAATTAATACCTATACTAAGAAAACGATGGAAAATTTGACAAGCATAAATGAGCAACTTCAACGTCATGAAATGCGAAAGAATCAACGAAGAAATCCCTTATTTTATTTCAAGAGAGGCAACATTCATTTCTGTTAATTTCAGGTCGACTTAATTTAGCGAAAATAAATCAGGCCCACGCGAATCATTCGAATGAAAATGAAACTACGCACGAAAGAGAAAGAGAGCGGCTTTCCATCAAAATGAACACATCGCTCCCTCGGACCACAATTCACGATCTTAAGTCATTCGGAAAAGAAGAACGCGACGGACTGCGTCACTTGATGCTCAAGATGATGCCCATCACGAGCACGCGAATTCCGATTGCTCCCGCAGAAAACTCGCTGAAAGAGGCAAAAACTTCGCTCCCGTCCCCAGGAAGGAGGCAAGTGAAGGACGCGATGGCGAGAAGGGACGGGGGCGATGCCGGTGAGGAGACAGGCGGCCGGAGAAGCGCGGTTGACGGACGGGCGAGGGCTGACGTCGGGAGATATGGAGGGTGACGCAAGGCCGCCCTCTCCTTTTTTGTCTTCCCAAACTTTTCCGACACTGACAACGTAAGACACAGCCACCCCCCCTCCTCGACCTCCTTTTTTTTATCCCTTCCGTGGCACGCATTCTTGCCCACTGAGGTAACCGAAATGCTGACGCTCGTCCCATGAAGCGGAAACAAAACCCTGTTTTTGAGGACAGTGGAGGGTTTCCGCTGCATAGAAGTTAAAAAAGATACCCTCAGATCAGCAGGTTTTTATGATAAATTGCTTTATTTCCCAGGGTGATATGCATTCCAAAACATTTTTGAGCAATATTGCTCATAGGTCAAACATTTATGACCACAGAACAGTTGAAAACTCATTTTAATGCGCGTGAAAAATATTAAGATGATAAATAATGATTTACACCAGTTAGTATTTCCAATTAAACGAACAAACCTAGATATTCTATAAAACTCAGTTGTCATAATTACACATGAGCAAAACACAGCACATGAATTAATGCATTGCCCTGATCTTTTCAAATACTACCATAACACATTTTACAACATCCCAATAGATGCCTCATAAAGACAGTGGAATTGACACAATGAAATATTCCAAATAGGAACTGCAGTGACATAGATCAGCAATCCAGCAACCAAACAGTTCCCATAACTAGTATCCAAATGTGAGCTCCAATTAAGTGAATGTGTGAAGAATATCAAGATAGAAACTATTCCTCTTATGGAAAGTAACGAGAAGAAAGCTTTGATTAAGGGTAATTATATTTCAGGGACAACTAGTATCAAAATCTAATAAAAATTACCCCAATTTCGCTTTGCTTTTACATTTTCTGGACACTAGACGCGACGGATGCCGAGTTTTCCAGGGCAATTGCACCATTCCCTGAGTATTCGAACCGAAGGTATTCCAGGTTTTCCTGGATTTCCAGATTATCGGACACACAGGCAATATAAAATTTCGAGGCGGATATGCTGAAGTTAAGGACAGAAAGAAGAACGAAACACTACTCATTAAAATCGCAACATATAAGTGGTGGCCCAGAAGATAGAGCTTTGGGCTATTGATAGAAGGGTACCGGGTTCCAATCCCGGGTGAAGCTGTCACAAACGTCAAAACCTAAGTCCTAAAAGTGCGAGGGCTCCCCACCTCCGACCTACGAAATTCATTCAAATGTACTTTTGTCTGAATGTCAGTTTACTCTCTCTTATCCAACATAAACCACCGTTGAATTCTTGAATTGGTAGTGAAATATGTTTATTATATGAAACGGGTACATTCCTCTTATAAAATTCCATGAGATACCTCTTAAAGTCCAGCATCAAATGGAAATGTGAACGTCTTTTCCAACACAAACCTTAAGGTTATGTCCAGGCATCTCCGAATATTATAAATTCAATCTTTCCCGTATTATAAAAGAGCAAATAATAATTTTCCCATATTTCAATGTTAATCACCAAGTACAATGCTAGGTGAACGGTGAAGATACCGTTTCGCTCACATTAAGCTTGAATAAATCTAACTAGCGGTAGTAAATTAAATGCAATTGTGATCAGTACAATAATTACGCTAACAAAAGATATAAGGATGAAAAAGTAAATCCAGCAATTTAATACGGGACAATACTTTCGTATTCCAGAAGAAAATATCGCTCAATATTTTGTGAGGTAGTTTTGGTTCAGAGCAAAATTAGAGCAAATGTTTAATTGATATACAAACTCGTTTAAATGAAACTCAAGAACCCTTTACCCGAAACATTAATAAACATACATTATATTTCTCATCGAACATTCTCAGGCGCTACTGCGAATACATTAAAAAAATCATCTGTAAGTAACAGATACGTGCTAAATAATTATCACTGAAATCATTTCACTCGCATATGAAGAATGATTACGATAAATTTTTTATGAAATTTTATTAATTTTGGATGAGTTTCAACAAACCACCGACATATTCTATAAAACTCAGCTGTCATAATAACACATGATCAACACAATGTACTTGTACAGTAATTATCACATTATCCTGATCTTAGTATAATAATACTAAATAATCTGAAATAGCACCATTACGCACTTCAAATTTTGGATTTCAAACTAAGCTGCGTGATAATCGCTATTATATTTTCAAAATGGAGCTATTAAGACTGAAATTTTCATGATTTCTCAATGAATTTTATCCTCCATTTCCGAAAATGACAAGGGAAGCCGAACATAATAGAATTCACCCGTAGCGCATGACCACAGTATAGATAATTCAGAAAATTCAATAAAAGTGCCACAGCGACGTATCTCTCGTCATTCTCCACATATATACGGTAAAAATAAAAAGAAAGCATTAGGAGCAAAAATTTTAAATTTGATTTAGCACACGCTAGAGATATAAAGGCCAAATTACGTTAGCAATTTATATATATCCAACCCTTTCAAAGGCAACCTTTTCCCATAACATGCAATGGAACGTACTATGATATTTATATTAGCGTGAAAATGAAACGCTAATCGTGCATTTTAATACAAAATCCCACAGGAAATTATGCCAAAATCCAAGGATTGAAAAGTCGGAAAAATTGAGGGGCACAAAGATTATGATATGAAAGGCAAATGAAGGCCGAGGGGAGCGAGAAACCCAAAGGGCACTTTTCCAGCAAGCCATCTGAAAAGGTCCGAGCGTCGGGTGCAGCTGGTTGGACCAGGAAATGGATTTTCTCTCCGCCCTAATTGAGGTGGAAGCGTTCACTCCTGCATTTAACGCGCGTAAAATGGCTGTAAGAACTTTCGGGAAAATCGAAAAAAAAGTGAAAATTATGAACAACTCCATAAGGGATATCTCGGTAAATTAG